>NC_138375.1:87203830-87225447 GCF_054177405.1 Leptonychotes weddellii | reverse complement strand
AAAAAAAAAAAAAGGAGACTAACTGGTCACTTGGCAGCAAATGGACTACTTGGGACCATTTTCATCCTGGAAGAGGCAGCGGTTTTTCTCATAGGAATAGAAACTTAATCTGGGTATGGGTTTGCCTTTCCTGCCAGCATGATCAAGCCACTTACAGAATGCCTGATCTACAGACATGAAACAATATAGTATCTAATCAGGGAACTCATTTTACAGATCCACTGGTCATGTCATACACTGTGTCATCCCGAAGCTGCTGGCTAAATAGAGTGGCATGGCGTGCTGAAGGTACAGCTGCAGCACCAGGCAACACCCTGTGAGGATGGGGGTCCCATCCTCCAAAACATGTATAAGCACTGAATTACAGAACTTCATGTAGCACTATGGGGAAGAATACATGGGTCCAGGAACCAAGGAGTGGAAGCAGGAGAGGCCTCACCATCATTTTGAATGACCAACTGAATTCTGTAAGGTGAGAGGTCCTGATCTTCAAAACGAAGTATGTTCTTGTCATGAGATAGCAAAGATCTCATTGAACTATAAGCTACAGCTGCCACTTGGACACTTTGGGCTCTTTGTGGCCAGAAAGTAGCAGGCAAGAAGAGCAATCACCACCTTGTCAGGGGTGATTAACACTCATCAGCGGGAGGAGGCAGGGCTGTGTTACATGGTGGGAGCGGGGAGGAATGTGCATTGAACCCTGGTGACCCACTGGATGCCTCCTGGTACACTCTTGCCTAATTGTGACAAATGTAATGATGTAGTAATGGAGGCTATACACAGGTAAGGTCACCAGGAGTTCAGACTCCTCAGGAATGAGAGTTTGGGAAACACCACCACGTGAGCCCCACTAAGGTCAGCAGAGTGAGGGACTTTAGAACAGACCGTGGAGGAGAGAGATGATGAGTACCAGTTTTGGCCATGAGATTGACCACAGCAGTGGAGGCTACAGTTTGTCTCTTCACCTCCCTCTTCTAAATTTCCCCCCAGGAAGAGGGGCCGACCAGAGCCCTGGAGGAGCTGCTCCCCAAATATGTTATGAAGTGGATCTACGGAGCACACAAGGTAAACTGTGGCAGATGTGGAGATGTGGCAATCAGATCATCCTTTAAGAAAGGGCTTGCTCTGGGGTGCTTGGGTGGTACAGTCGGTTAAGTGTCTGACTCTTGGTTTTGGCTCAGATTGTGATCTCGGGGTCATGGGATTGAGCCCCACATCAGGCTCCACACTCAGTGGGGAGTCTCATTGAGATTCTCTCTCCTCTCCCTCTGTCCCTCCCACTCATGCTCTCTCTTTAAAATAAATAAATAAATCTTAAATTAAAAAAAAAAGATTCACTCCACATCTGCAAGGAATGTGGTTAGCTCAGTCTCCAGCTGTTTGTGTCTTCAGAGTCAACTTCAGGTTATCATCCTATGCGTTTCTCAGGGTGGTCCCCAGTCAATGACTGGGCAAGGCCTAATCATTTCTACTCAATGGGGGAACTTCTTTAAGGAAAAATCTTTGCTCTGGAGCTCCCTATTAGGATAGTCTGCCCAATCCTGCTTCTGCCCTTTTTCTTTTACAGGTGTTAACCCCTCATGAACTTTTGCATTTTGACTTCTTTTTAGTGTCTGCTTCTGAGAGAATCTAATTGGGACAGATGCATGCATTAGGCCCCTGAACTCCATTCTTTCATTCCCTGTTACCCGTCCTGGAATGTGTGACTAAGTAATCAGAACTGCTGTTTTCTCACGTGTAAAATTAAAGATTTACTCCTTTCACAAGTACATTATATGATTGTTGTGAGGATAAAATAAATATGTGCTGGAAAATCCTATGTAATTTGAAAACTCCTATGTAAATGGTTACAGTTTTTATTAAAGGCCTATAGAGTTAAAGCATTTCCCAGAGTACCTAACAATTCTCAATAGTTAAAAAAACATTCACAAAGAAAATTATTTTCAAGTCTTTTCAAGCTGGTAAGGTGTATGTGGTTTTCTATGGTGTTACTTATTCCTAAGGACTAATTTTTACACTCAGAGATCTTGCTTGACAATCAGATACATACCTAGATAAAGAATTGTAGAGTACTACAGTAACCTGCCATGGGAATTTTGGTTTGTTTCTTTTCATTTCTAGGATAACAATTACTAAGACAGAGGAAATGAGAAACATTGAACAACCCTTTTGACAAAACACAGCGGTCAGAATCTTTGGGGAAAAATACTTAAAACCTGTGTGACCATGAAACAATTTTTTCTAGCACTATTGTGATAAGACATAATTTAGTATCTGTGGATAGATATTGCAAGTTTTAATATATATGTAAGTAAAAATATTTCCTATAAATATATTCTTTTAGTGCTCATTCTTGGTATTCAAAGTTATCTATAATGTATTACAAGAAGAGAGCTAGTGATCATGTCATCACTTTTTATCAGAAAGACTTTTAGCGGTAGCTTTTTAGCAGAAAAGACAGGTAAATTTTCCGTGATAAGATATCGTTTGCTTAGCTGGTGATACAGGTTTCGAAAGTTGTATCTCTGATTTGCATTTGAGTGTTGGCACAAGTTCAGTTACAAGCTTTGAAAATTTGTGGTTCCACATACAGAATTGTAAAAAAAAAAAATTTAAAAACCTGTCCTTTTACCTTTTTGCTCATCCTGCCCAAAGTAATTTATTTTTTTTCTGGTCCAAGCAGATCTACAGTCTACAATGTCCATCTGAGCGACAGGGCAAAAATTTTTGGCTGTTTATTCCGATGTCAGTGTACTCAAGTAAGTGTAGCTGACAATGCACCTTTAATCCAAATGGTTTTGCATAATTTGAGAAATATGGACAAAGGTAAAAGAATAGGGGCGCCTGGGTGTCTCAGCTGGTTAAGCGACTGCCTTTAGCTCAGGTCATGATCCCGGAGTCCTGCATCAGGCTCCCAACTCAGCAGGGAGTCTGCTTCTCCCTCTGACCCTCTCCTCTCTCATACTCCCTCTTTCTCTCTCTCAAATAAATAAATAAAATCTTTAAAAAAAAAAAAACCTAAAAGTAAAAGAATAATTCCCATTGTACTTTATTGTGGATGCAGAATACCTGCACTGTGAATTGGGAGCTAATATGAAAGCGAATGCCAATAATATAAACTAGATTATAGGGCAATTTAAAAAATGTGTTTCATCATAGTTCAGTATAAATAACAGAATTCTTCAAATTTACATGATTTTTTTTCTATGTGCATTCTGGGCTCTCTGATAATTGAATACAACTTCAAAAGGGGTTAAGCCAGTGACCTCAAAACGAAGTTCCCAGAACAGTACACAATGATGAAACCTGAAGCAATAAAGCGCCGCTGAACTGAAATGTAAACATTCATACTATTAGGACATGACTCAATTTTCACTTGATTTAATTTTGTTTTGGAGTCCTATTGGGCTGTCTTCGGACACCTCCCTTTCATATCTTAAATTGTGTCTCAAGGGTGTTAGAGAATTCAACAGTCTGGGACATCCCAATAACGTTTAGCACATAGCTCGTGTTATGTTACAGAGCACTTTTCCGAATATAGGCGTTACCTATACCGACTCCCCCCGGGCGAAAGGAGGCACATTTACATTTCAGGGTCCCTTTGATTGGCTGGAGTTGGAAAAATCTCAATTCCTACACTTTTTTCCCCCAGGAAGCTCAGAGGCCATTTGTCCCGCAAAGCACACGTACCACGCTCACCGTCTTCTGAACCGGCAGCCTGCGAAGAGCCTGCCCAAGCCGCTGGGAAAGGAGGCTGCGCGGAAGGAAGGAGTCCGGCCCGCGGCCGTTCGCGGGCGGGGGACGGGGGACGGGGAGGGGCGGTGCCGGCGCGCGCGCGGGCGGGGTGTGCGCGCCGCCGCCGCCGCCGCGTCACCAGCGTGCGGCACGTGCCCGTGTTTACGTCCCTCGTGGAGCAGCCTACGTCAGCAGCCAAATGGCAACATTGTGGCGATACTGAGGGTTACAGTTTAGGAGACGCGTCTATCCGTCAGGCCGGCTCCGGGCGGTCGGGAAGAGGAGGAGAAGGAGGAGGGGCGGGGAGATCGGCCTGGACGAGCGGCAGAGACGCACACATCGCCGACCCCTACTGCCTAACCGGCCTGCCCGGCCCCGCGGGACCCGCTCCTCACCTTCCGAGAGCCACAGACGCAGCACCGCGGCCTCGCGCTGGGGGCGGCCGGGACGGGCGCGAGGCGCTGCCGCAGCACTGGGCTTGTAAACAGATTCAGCCGCACGTGACCATGTGAACTACCTGCTCCGGGGACGCGTATTGTCTTTCCCGCGAGCCGCGCCACAAAGGAGCGCGGCGGGTTCAAGTGAGGAGGGCCGGGCGAGTAAGCGGGGAGAGCCGGCTGGCGCGCTAAGATGGCCGAAGGCGCTCAGCGAGGGTGAGCGGGGGGCGCGGTGCAGCCAGCCGGTGAGTCTTCGAGCGGGCAGGGCCAGCGGCGCTTCCCCCGCGGCCTGGCACCGGAGCCACCATGTCGTTCTCGCTGGAGGAGACGCTCGAGTCGGACTGGGTGGCCGTGCGGCCCCATGTGTTCGACGAGCGCGAGAAGCACAAGTTCGTCTTCATTGTGGCCTGGAACGAGATTGAGGGCAAGTTTGCCATAACCTGCCACAACCGGACGGCCCAGAGGCAGAGGAGCGGCTCCCGGGAGCAGGCGGGGGCACGAGGGGGCGCTGAGCCCGGAGCACCCGCGTCGGACGGGACCCGCGGGCCAGGCAGCCCAGCGGGCAAGGGCCGGCCCGAGGCCACTGCCTCTGCGACTCTGGGTAGGAGCCCGGGGCCCCGGAGGAGCCCGGCCTGGGGGGAGGGCGGCTCTCCGCGGAGCGCGCGCAGCCTTCGGGGCGACCCGCTGCTGCGGTGTCCCGCCGGCAAAGGGGCGGAGAGCCCCCTCAGGAGCCCAGTGCGGGCCAAGACCAGCCCGGTTCGAAGGAGATCTGAAGGCAAAGATGTGGCGGGGGCCGCTACAGCAGCAGCCCCGCCGGCGTCCAGGGAGGCCCCGGTGTCCTCCGTGCGAGTAGTGAGCACTTGTGGGGCGGTTTCCGAGGAGATAGAGGTGCTGGAAATGTTGAGGGAGGACGAGGTGGCCCCGGCGGCCCTGGCGCTCTCAGACACAGAGCAGCCGCCTTCCACTACCGAGCTGGAGTCCCCGGCCGAGGAGTGTAGCTGGGCCGGGCTCTTCTCCTTCCAGGATCTGCGTGCTGTGCACCAGCAGCTGTGTTCTGTGAACTCGCAGCTGGAACAGTGCCTGCCCGTATTCCCCGAGGAGCCCTCTGGCATGTGGACCGTGCTGTTCGGGGGCGCTCCAGAGATGACCGAGCAGGAGATCGACACTCTGTGTTACCAGCTCCAGGTCTACCTGGGCCATGGCCTGGACACCTGCGGCTGGAAGATCCTCTCCCAGGTACTTTTCACTGAGACCGACGATCCCGAGGAGTATTACGAAAGTCTTAGCGAGCTGCGGCAGAAGGGCTACGAAGAAGTGCTTCAGCGGGCCAGGAAGCGCATCCAGGAGGTAAGAACCTAGTCTGGGCTCCAGTCATTGCTTTTGGGTACTTACTGCTGGAGGCTGGAGCCTCAGTCCGGGCTGTGACAATTTGGGAGACTTTTTCTTCTGGACAGGAAAAGCGGAAGAAGATGGGTTCCTTACCAGTCAGCCCCTTAATTCCTTTCAGTGGTGGGAGAACCGTGGCTTTTCTTAATTGGCCCTCTGAAGGAACTTTAAGTCTTTAGATTTCCTCTTCCCATTCATCAAATAGGTTCTGTATAATAAGTGGTGTGTTTACTACTCAGTGCTGCAAGTAAGATTAAAGCCACTCAGAAAAAAGGCGACCCAGCATTCGTTTCTCTTTTGCCTTTCCATCAGTAACTTTCCAGATAATTAACCCTACTTTTCTGATGTCCTGTTCGTTTACTTAAAATATATTTGTCGCAGGGAATACAGTTGGTCTTTTTTTTAATCTCCGTTTGTAGTTTGGCAACTTAGGCAAATTTTGAATTCTATTTTCCTTCAAATGAGTAGACTGTCCAAATCAAAAAGCACCATACGAATGTATTTTTTAAAGGCGTATGCATAATCTCGAGTCTTTATAGCTGGCTGATGTTTAACTCTTGTTTTAGGGAGAAAAAAAGGTCTTGCGCAGGAATGTTTATTATACTTTGTACTTGTAAAAGTAGTACAAAGCATTTTCAAACTACTTTATACTTAAAATTACAGGAAATAATGGAAGAGGTCTGCATGGGTATATATGAGGAGGTCCATGGTTTGTAGGATATACATAATTTGAGGTCATGCCTACCCAACAGCTTCTGCTGAAAGAACTGTACCAAAAAAAAAAAAGTATTTTAAAATATGGTTTAGTTTTTGGGTCACCTGACTGGCTCAGTCAATAAACCCTGCAACTCTTGATCTTGGGGTTGTGGATTTGAGCCCCATGTTGGGTGTAGAGATTACTTAAAAAATCTTTAAAAATATATATATACTTTAGTTTTCCTAATGGGCACGAACAGATACTTCCTCAAAGCTATTATTTTTAGTATTAGTACCAGTTGAGGTTAGAGGTGGCGTCGGGAAATGCCCCTTTTTATGGTGTTTATATTCCTGACATTGTATTGTCATCTGTTAACCTTGCCTGTGTTTATAAAGGACTCGAATCCTACTATTAAGGCTAGGAAGCTCGTACCTCCTTGTTTCTGCATGGAATCGCCTGTATTTTTCATTGCTGGATTTGAGGCATAAGGAATTTTTTTTTCCTTACTTAACCCACAGTGCTCTCCTACAACTTCCTGAATCCAGGTTTTCACTCTTTCCTGTTAGTTTACTTTGTGCTAAGCAGCACCCACCTGGTAATGCTATCCTAGAATCCTAGGGATGTTTTTATTTCCCTCTTTTCTTTTTATTTTTTTTTAAGATTTTATTTATTTGATAAAGCGCTTGTGTCCATGCAAGAGGTGGCGGGGGGGGGGGGACGGGGGGGGAGAGGGAGAAGCAGACTCCCTACTGAGCAGGGAGCCCCGCACAGGCTCCCAGCACTCTGGGATCATGACCTGAGCGGAAGGCAGACGCTTAACCGACTGAGCCACCCAGGCGCCCCTAATTCCCTCTTTATCATCTACTTTTGGAATCTGTGTTCTACCTTAATTCTTTTTGGAAGGAAGTGATAAATTTTAAATGGTCGCATATATTCTTTTTAGAGTTTTGTTAATATTGACCTGTATTTCTTTTAAACGGTGTGGACAAAATTAATATTTCTTTCTCATACTTTCTTGTTAAACTTTGTATATATATATTTTAAGGTTTTTATTTATTAGCAAGAGAGTGCACACGAGCTGGCAGGCTGTGGGCAGAGGCAGAAGCAGACTCTGTGCTGAACAGGGAGCCTGACCGGCCTCAATCCCAGGACCCCGAGCCAGTCAGGTGCTTAACCAACTGAGCCACCCAGGCGCCCCTAAACTTTGTATTTCTTGTATCTCTAAATGACGTAGACTTGTTTAGTTTTAATTTTATTGGTACTCGAAAATAATTTTGTCTGGTTTCATTCAAATAGGGTCAAAAATACAGTTAATTACAATTTTCTGGAACTCTTTCATGGGGGTGGAGGGTTACAGTTTTAAAAGAATATCTTTTCCTAATTAAGGTTATATTGACCATGATGTTGCGTTCTCTTTAACAGAGAAATTTAAAGTTTTAAGAGTATTTTGTGTTCTGGAAGGCAACTCAAATGAAGTTTATTATAAATTCATTGCACATTAAATATATAAATTTTTGGTGCTTCATTTAGTTGATTTGAACAGTATTTGAAAAATAATTACCATGACAACAAATAGACTCAGTTATAATGCTCACCCTGATATTTACTGGAAGTTTATATTGAAAGAAATGAAGCTCAGTAGGGAGATAGGGGTGTGATTAATTAGTGACTTCTGCTGTAGGCTTGATAATGGGAGTGTAAGAGGATGGCAGCCATTTTTTTTGTTTTGTTTTTTCTTAGCTGCTTAAAATAGTTTGCAGTAACTTTCTTTAGAGAAAATATAGAAATTGTGTCATTTTTGTATTACTGATTTTGTTAAATTTAGTAATTACATCTAATTTAATGATTTTTTTGTTCCCAATTGTGTGGGAGTGGTTATAAAGGTGTTCAAGCCAGGTATATCTGGTAAATCAAACACATTCTTAGGTATAGGTTATTTAGAAAATTTAGACTTTTGAGTTTTTTTTTTTCTTTAATTTATCTGGATCTGTTTTCTGCTTTTTTTTCCTCTCAGTATTCCATTTCCTATCTATTTAAAGCCTTCAGCTTAAAGGCCACACCTGTTTTTGTTCAAAATGGTCAGTAAATTGTGGAAAGGAGGTGTTTTGTTTTGTTTTGTTTTTAGTAGAACAGACTGTGCAAGTAGACTGTAAACTTCTCAAGGTCACTGGCCTTGACAGTATCTTGGAATTCTCTTTGCCATCCCTAGTTCAGGGTCACACATCTTGTGAGCACTCTTAATATTTGTGGACCAAGGACATAAGAGGTGTTCTTGTTTTTGTTGTTGTTGTTGCTTTTTAGTATTACAAGAATTCAAAGGATTTGGAAGAAGGGTCTTTTTGAGTTAAAGCTCTGGGTAAATAAAATTTTATATATTGATAGATGTAAATTCCACATAAGGGACCATGCTGGTTAGAAACAGAGTAAAATCTTTTAAAACTAAATAGCTTTCTAAATAAGAGGTCTTTATCTGGGGTTCGTGAATTCCCTCTAAATTGAGGGGAGCTATAGATGGACTTTAATGGGGTGTCATAAAGTAGCATGCTAAGTTTTATATGATTTGCATTTTTGGAGAGAGGCTTTTATCAAATTCTTTAAGGTGTTCTTCAGAAAGAGCTTTAAAACCATAATTGTAAATCATTTGCTTTTTAAGCTTTGGCATAACTTCTATTGGAGTTAAAGTTTTAGAATATACTTAAGATTTAATATGGGGTTATAAGAAGTACTTTTTTTTTTTTTTTTTAAGATTTTATTTTTATTTATTTGACAGAGAGAGACACAGCGAGAGAGGGAACACAAGCAGAGGGAGTGGGAGAGGGAGAAGCAGGCTTCCCGCCGAGCAGGGAGCCTGATGCAGGGCTTGATCCCAGGACCCTGGGATTGTGACCTGAGCCGAAGTCAGACGCTTAACGACTGAGCCACCCAGGTGCCCCAAGAAGTACTTCTATATCTTTGTGAAATATTGAAGAATAGAACACTAAGTTGTCTGCTAAACGTTTTTGTTAATGATTCACAAATTTGGTCAATTGACTGGAAATGATAGTTTGTGAGAAGCTATAATTTATATAATACTAATGAGAAATTTTTATTTAGTTTTAAAGATTTATTTATTCATTTTGAGAGAGGGAGGAGGGAGGGGCAGGAGAGAATCTTGCAAGCAGACTTCCTGCTGAGCCAGGAGCCTGACACGGGGCTGGATCCCACAACCCATGAGATAATGACCTGAGCTGAAACCAAGAGTCAGATGCTTAACCGACTGAGCCACCCAGGTGCCCCACTAACGAAACACTTTCAGATAACCTAGGAATTGTAAGGTTGTGTGCTACTTAGGGCCTTAATCTTAAATGGAATTTGAAATTTATTACATGGTAGGCTTGTTTTTGACTTTTACAAGGGTTTGCTGTAAGGAGTGCTATTTATATAGAAGGCACCCAATCTGTGTATGAATCAAGTGCCAGCGAGGCCCCTTGAGATGGTTTCAGCAATAGTCTTAGTTGTTGGTCAGAGCTGAGGATCATATTATAGTGTATGTGCATGGGTGACCCATACCTTACTTACCTTTGATGACCTGGATTTTGTAAATAGTGGTTTCTGTATAAGGACAACTATTGTTGAGATAGTTGTGGTCCTTTAGATAGTGAACCTTAACTATGATGGTAGGCTTGATTAGGATCTAAAATAGTGTTCTCTTTGGAGAAGAGATTATGTGTATACAATTGCTCAGCTAACTTCTTCCCAGTTGATTTTAACTTACTGCTAGTGAAACAAACAAAAGAGCAGCATGTGTTTTTGTAAGTAGCCATGTAAGGCATGCTATAGACAGAGCCTGCCTAGTGCTTGGAGTCAGAAAGACCTGGCTTCCAAATAGAACTCAACACTTCTGTGACCTGCTTAGTTAAGCTTTTTAAAACAGGTAAATGGGGAAGATACTTAAGGATATCTTAAGATTTAATATCCTTTGTATCTTTTTTTTTAAGATTTTATTTATTTATTTGAGAGAGAGACAATGAGAGAGAATACATGAGAGGGGGGAGGGTTAGAGGGAGAAACAGACTCCCTGCTCAGCAGGGAGCCCGATGTGGGGCTCGATCCCGGGACTCCAGGATCATGACCTGAGCCGGAGGCAGTCGCCCAACCAACTGAGCCACCCAGGCGCCCCTCCTTTGTATCTTAAAATGACTCAGCTGTAAATAACTCCTGACTTCTGAGGTTATTTAACATAAGGGGCAGAGAGCTCTAGAAAGAATGCTTATCATCTCTCCAACCAATTATGACTTTTGTAATTTTTCTGAAAAACTAAGATTATTTATAAAACCCTGGAGCCACACTGATATCCCAACCAATCCCAACAGTATGTTAGAGAAATCATAGTCTTTTCGGAGCCCGAGGATGCTGGCCTTTCATTGGGATAGTGTGCCTTGACCCGTGATTAGGTATAAATAGTAGAAGCAGACTCAAGAAAGACGTAACGTAGTTGCATCTGAGAGAGCTGTTATGGCTGTGTATTCCCATAAAAATAGTGCACACAGAGTTAAGGAATAATGAAGCTAAGTGAATTTTGTAGGATTCTTGGAAGTTATGATGAAAGACTTGAAAGGCAGAGGCCATGAAAACAATGACATATACTAATCATTTTCTTCATTCCTGTGCCCAAATAAACTGGGCCATTTTTCACGTCACTGAAAAGAGAGAGAAGTATAGAAAAAAGATGAATAGATCCTTTTCGGTTAGTGCATCTATAGTGCAGAAACATGGCGGCTGGTGGCAGGATAGCAGCAGCCTTTGTCATAACTGCTTTACGTGCTGCTTTCTTTGCTCGCTGTTTAACATCACATGATGCCCCATCCACCAGATATTTCACAGACTTGAAATCAGGCATGTTTCCTCCTTGCTAAAACAAGGCCTACTTGGACAAACATTTGACCAATGTGAGTTGGGGGAGGGGGGAGGTAGAACGGAGAAGGTGAGTGGGCAGTTTGGTTTGTTAAACATAACAGTTGTTATGTTTGAATTAGCAATCTTCACTCCCCAGATCTTCACCTGTAACTTTAATCAGTCTCTCACTGTTCTCCATTGCTGCTTTATTTGACCTTTCATTGACTGTGGAATATTGCTGGAAGTGGGAATTGAAAGCAAAAGGTAGCCTTTTCTTCCAATGATGGTTAAATGCCTATGTGCTTACTTTTTTGTAATGGAAAGTTTCCCGTGGCTCTTTTCACTCTTGAATAGGCCAGATGTGCTCCCCTTTAATCTGCCCAGTTCCCTCAGTTGTTGATGGGGAAAAATTTAAGTTGCAATGCTAAGAGAATGTAATGAAGACTAATAGTTCTTGGTGCTATTTGTTTTCTGATAGGGGTGATGAAGTTTATTTGGCCTTTCAGGCCTCTTGTAGTGGACTGTTAATACTAAGTAGCCTTAACACAGAGTAAGTTATTAAAGCTCCACAAAGGCAGAGAAGGATTCATTCGGCAAGAAGCTGGAAAATTTAATGAGTTTTCTTAAATGTGGAAAATTGCCCTTTTATGTTTGTCCTTGGATTTTATTTTTTTATCTTTATTTTTTATTTTTTTAAAGATTTAAAGAGAGGGAGAGTGTGGGGGAAGGGCAGGGGGAGAGGAGGAGAATCCCAAGCCGACTCTCCTGAGCAACCAGGTTGGCTACGGGACTCCATCCCATGACCCCTGACGAGGACCCGAGCCAACCGACTGAGCCACCCAGGTGCCCCTATGCTTGTCCTTGAATTTTAAATTTTATATGTTTATAATTGCATATGATAGACTCTTTTCATACTGTAGTGAAGGTTTTGTAGTATAGGCTGTGAAATAAAAATAGGCCTGATGGTCGGAGAATGGTTTTAAGGATAAATGTATGAAGTTCACTTAATGATGTGGGGTTTTTATTTTTAACTTTAGGGTTTGAGGGTGATGGCTAGAGGCTTAGTTTATTCAACAAATTATTAGTGCATTCAGGTAACATAAACATAGGGAGGCTACAGTGATAAACAAAAACGCTCATTTGCTCCAGAAGAAGTTTTAAGATTTTATTTATTTGACAGAGAGACAGCGAGAGAGGGAACACAAGCAGGGGGAGTGGGAGCGGGAGAGGGAGAAGCAGGGTCACCGCTGAGCAGAAAGCTCGGATGTGGGGCTCGATCCCAGGACCCTGGGATCATGACCTGAGCAGAAGGCAGACGCTTAACGACTGAGCCACCCAGGCGCCCCTGCTCCAGAAGAAGTTTTAAATACAATTGGTTATCAAATTGGCCTGCTGCTAGGAATTAGTTGAGGCAGAGTTTTCGTTTGTTTTTTGAGGCACGGTATTTTTTTTTTCCCCCCCAAGAAGCTCTACACTGTCTATGGTAAGTGCTTAGGGGAAGAAAATTTATTGAATGTGGCTCTGTAAAATCTATTTTTGTCCAATTCTGATACTAGTAGCTTGACCTCAAGGCTGTCACTTAAGGTCGTTGGTCCAAGATAAGACCAAGGTTAGACGTTAAGGATCCCCAGGGTAGTTTACAGGCACAGTATGGCAAGTGTTGGAACCAGAGTCACTTGTTTTATGTGCTTGTGTTCAGGTTTAGGTCTCCCTACTGTAAGCTGCTCAGACTGTTGAAGTTGCAGCACTTCTCATTTTGCTCGAGTTTTTTAAGGCTTTGAAAAAGCCCTAAATCATTTTTGGCTGCAGAGGGCGTTAGAAGAGGGCAGAAGTGTTTCTTCCTGTTTCTATATTTGTTTTCTTGTCCTCACTTTGTTCATTACTTGTTCTGAAGGTGTTTCCCCCCCTCTAATCCCCCCAGGCTTTGGTACATTTCCCTATGGTTTCTAGTATTAAAACTGCTTTTCCATTTGATAACTTGAAGTTACATTTACAAAGCAAATGTTTAGTTACTAAAATTATTTTTTTAAGCCTTTCTTCCTCTTCACCTTCCTATCTAGGTGAGTCCATCTTCTCTTTATTGACACCAGTGGGGCCATGACTAAGAGGGACCTGTGTGTAGTGAAATAGTCAAGGTTTTAAATTTTTAGTCATCAGAGTAACCTTTATTGAATGCTTCCTGTGGCTCTACCACTGTGCTGAGGTCTTTAAATTATCTCAATTAGCATGTAGATAGGAGTTAAGAGGTAGTTTTTGAGTTTTGAGTCTTGGCTCCTCTACCTGATAGCTTTGTGAATATGGGCCTACCTAATTGTCATATTTCCTTAGCTGCAACTTCTGTAAAGTGAGAATACTGCTGCCTTTAAAAATAGGTTTTATGTCAGTACTTAGAACAGTGCTGTGTACCCAGCAAACACTTGGTTAATGTGAACTCTTAATGTTAATCTTCATATCAAACTAAGAGGTAGGGATTTTACAGTAGAGGAAACAGGTTCAGAGAGATCAGATAAATTTGCATAAGATAACATATCTGGCCTATAAGTGAACCGGACTCAAATCCAAGCCTAACTGAATCTATCCTGCTTTCTTAACCATTGGGCCATCTTCTTTCTTGTAGACAGAGAGAGAAGCTAACTGATATTGGCAAACTGAAATACTTGGTCAGTGTCTCATCACCGGACAAAAAACTTTATTAACAGTGTCTGGCTGCTGATTGTTTTTGGAAAACCTTGATTATGTACGTATACTGTATTTACATATACTGTAATTAACAATGTTGTATGTAATTAAAGAACATGGTAATCCTAAAGGACACTCATTTAAATTTGTACATATATGATACATGAAGCTCTAATGTGAGACAGAATTTGAAAGAGAGAGAGAAAGAAGGAACGGGGAGGGGCAGAGGGAGAGGGAGAAGCAGAATCCCCACTGAGCAGGGAGCCTGACGTGAGGCTTGATCCTAGGATCATGATCTGAGCCAAAGGCAGATGCTTAACTGACTGAGGCATCCAGGCACCCCTGCAAATGGCTTTTTTTCCAGAGATACTCCTAAACCTCTTTTCTAGTACAACAGGGTGGATATACTGCAATACTTTTAGAATCAAGTAGCCATCTTGGAAAGCACAATGGAATAAATTGGTAAAGGGAGGATTACAGCACGTCACTGTTGTGTCACAGATCGGGTTTTTGGAGGTAAAGTTTTTTTTTTTTTTTAAAGATTTTATTTATTTGACAGAGAGAGACACAGCAAAAGAGGGAACACAAGCAGGGGGAGTGGGAGAGGGATAAGCAGGCTTCCCGCAGAGCAGGGAGCCCGATGCGGGACTCGATCCCAGGACCTTGGGATCATGACCTGAGCCGAAGGCAGTCGCTTAACCAACTGAGCCACCCAGGCGCCTCTGGAGGTAAAGTTTTTGAGTCTTCAGAAATCATCGATTTTTGTCAGTTTTTCATGTAGTGTGTGAATACGTTGTTTTTAAAACTGGTGTTTCTGTGCATGTTTGGGTGTGTGCCCCTGGAGTCTTAAGATGTTTAAGAGTTTTACTCTCCTTCTGCCCTGTGGTCATCTTTCATCCTAGAGTTCTAAGTCCAGGATTTCCAACTTTCAGTTGCATCTGGATGCTCTGCTGAACTTCTGTTCATTCCATTTATCCAGAGTGCATCCTCCCACCTGCCATCCCTGACTTGGTGTGTGGATCTCTGTGGAGCAGTGCCTTTAATCCAGGTCTTTGCTATTTCCCTGAAAATGCCTCACTCCCCTCAATTCCCAGAACTGTTATTCATTTCTTCCAAATCTGGTGTTTGTTGGTTTTAAGAAGCCATTGATTATAACACGTTTGACTTTAAGACAGGTGTTCTTCAGGGTAGAAAAAGAAACACTGTTATATGTACACATTGATTTGTAAATGCATACCAATTCAGAAATATTAAATATTGATTTTAGAACTAAAGAACTACACACACACACACAGAACAAACTGTACTCTTCCATTGCTTACCGTTGTCCTGTAGACAGAGGCCAGATTCCTGGCATTCAAAGCCATCCATATTTTGGTTAGCCTGCAGTCTTAACTCTTTCTTCTCTACATGAACCTTTCATTATTGTAGCCAAACTCTTTTACCTATTATTTGCTGAACTCACAATAACCCATGTTCCACTATACAGGAGACCACCCTCTAATGTCTTCCTTTTTTTGTCTAACTACCCTTCTTTCCAGGGCCAGATTAAATGCCTCCTCACAGAAAGTCATTTCTGACCTCTGTCAGAGGAATTTCTCTTAGAAATCCAGAAATCAGAGAAGCCTTATGATACATATGGCTGATATCATCCATAACTGCTGCCCTGTGTTTTTCTCTTTGTGAACAATTCCTGCCTTTTAAAATGCATTATAGCTCCTAGGAGACAAAGATGGATTTTCTTTCCTTTTTTTTTAAAGATTATTTATTTACTTATTTGAAAGAGAGAGAATGAGAGAGAGCGCGTGAGCACATGGTGGGGGGGAGGGTCAGAGGGAGAAGCAGACTCCCTGCTGAGCGGGGAGCCGGATGCGGGACTCGATCCCAGGACTCCAGGATCGTGACCTGAGCCGAAGACAGTAGCTTAACTAACTAAGCCACTCAGGCGCCCCCGAAGATGGATTTTCTTGCTGCTGTTCTCTAATGCCTCAAATTCCCCAGTGCCTCTGGATACAGTTGGTGCTCAGTAGATAGGTGTTCTTTGATCTTCAAAAAGTTGGCTTCTTTACATGACATGTATGCATGTAGCTAACATTTTGATTAGAGGTATGTGTTTCCCCAGGAGTAAAATGAAATAAAATGTACCACTTCTCTATGGAGTAAAGAATCTAGAAATCAATGTTTAAAATTTCAGAATGAGTTATTACTGTCAGTAGCCCTTATACTTTGTAAAACTGGGTTTCAGCATTAAACAGTATTAACAGATAATCAGTGATTAACATACAAAATAATATAGAAATGATACAACAGTTTTACAGAATAAGAATAGAAATGAGCAGTGTGCTTTGTGAATGTGGAAAACATGTTTGGCTTTAGTCCTTACTTTCAGTTGAAGAAACAGATTTGATAGACCTAAGGGGAGTTCCAAGGGCCACAGATTCTGTTTCATTGCTGGGTTAGGCCTCCCCCATCTGAGCACCCTAGTGCTAGTCCTGAGTCACTCTTTTTCACAAGCAGTTAATTACTTGAATGTCTTAACAATAACTTAATAGTGAAGATATTTGTAGATTTTATTACATTGCTTCTTAAACATCTTTCTAAATACATAAAAAATATAAGGCACTCTGTCTTGGGTTTGACAGATTAGAGTAGGGAAGAACTATACACAGGAGAGTTTAGCTTCTAAATTTTATATCTACGGCTTTAAAAATTATTCCGTGATCTTCAAGGATAGTGGCAGTCCTATAATCCTGAAGTTAGAGAGGATTGAGCTTGAACTAACTTGAACAAATTCTGATTGGGAAGGTACAGGATGGAAACTCCAGAATGAAGCACAGAAGGTGTCTTCCTGTCTCCTCCACTGGAATGATCACTGGCATAGAAATTAAGTTGAAGATGATTGGGGAAAGAAGTGGTGCGTGCAGGGTTGTTGTTTTGTAGTTTTCTCTGTTGCAGTGATTATAGGGAGTCTTTAAAAAAATTTTTTTTTAATTTTTTAAATTTTTTATTTATTTGACAGAGAGAGACACAGCAAGAGAGGGAACACAAGCAGGGGGAGTGGGAGAGGGAGAAGCAGACTCCCCGCAGAGCAGGGAGCCCGACGCGGGGCTCGATCCCAGGACTCCGGGACCATGACCCGAGCCGAAGGCAGACACTCAACGACTGAGCCACCCAGGCACCCCTAAAAAAATTTTTTTTAACTGTTGTCACTGACTCCTTTAAGAACCCAATAGAAAGTCTCTCAGTCCTTGCCCTAGAAAAATTTTGCAAAAAGCAGAGTTTTGTTTCAGATAAGTGAGACCTCAGAGGTTAAGAGCCTATTTCTTATCACGATTAGATCAAGGGAGGCAAAAAAAAAAAAAAAAAAAAGTATCCATTAGGCAAGTTTAGAAAGAAGGGAAAGAGAAGTGTTCTTATTAGGCTAATATGTTTAATTGATGCCTTATGCAATTGTGCTTCATTTCTTTTAAGTGAATCAATAGAGCAAAATAACTTTCTAAAATTGCAAGAGATGTGTCAGGTCTTTTTTTTTTTTTTTTTTAAGATTTTATTTTTTTATTTCACAGAGAGAGACACAGTGAGAGAGGGAACACAAGCAGGGGGAGAGGGAGAGGGAGAAGCAGGCCTCCCGCTGAGCAGGAAGCCCGATGCGGGGCTCGATCCCAGGACCCTGGGATCATGACCTGAGCCCAAGGCAGACGCTCAACTGCTCAGCCGCTGAGCCACCCAGGCGCCCCAATGTGTCAGGTCTTGAAGCAGAAATAATTCAGTTCAACTTGCTATTTCTAGGCCCCTTTCCCTGCCTGTTCTTTTTTACCTCTGCATTCTGCTATGAGTGTCTCCATATTGTGTTAGCGGCACTTCAGCCCTTTCATTCTTCTGTCAGGCGTGTTGTAATTCTCATTCACATCCATCTACATTCTGACTCAGTTTGTGTCCATCAGTGAATCTTTTCATTTAGCAAACCTGCATTTTCCATATTTTAAATTCAGGCCTTCCCTATACATGGCAAACATCCTTAATCCTAAATTATCCAGTTCTTTCCAATTTCTTTGTACTCTTTTTTTGTGTGTGTATTATTTATAGTACCTTGCACATTTTGCAGTTGATAACCTACAAATGTCTGCAGCTCAGCTTATTCCCTGGGTTTTGTCAGTTTTGGTTAGCAAAATAGAAACCTGTTATAATAGGTTAGTGATTATATTCTTTTATCAGTTAAATTCTTTTTTTTTAATAAAGATTTTATTTATTTATTTGACAGAGACACAGCGAGAGAGGAACACAAGCAGGGGGAGTGGGAGAGGGAGAAGCAGGCTCCCCGCTGAGCAGGGAGCCCAATGCGGGGCTCGATCCCAGGACCCTGAGCCAAAGGCAGACGCTTAACAACTGAGCCACCCAGACGCCCCTCAGTAAAATTCTTTTATCATAGGTTATAGGAAGTGGTTTAGGCTAAAAAGTCTAATGTTTATAGTAAATTGCATCTTTTGTGAAAGTTTAAAATGCATTTACTTTAATATTATTTTCAGATGCTTAGATTAAAATAGATGGCCAGTTGAAGTTATAAGTGGTTTTAGTTTTAAGGTAATCTAATGGAAAAACATGAAACTTTATAGCAAAGAGGACAAATTAATAAATTAGCAGTGTTAGGTGAGATGCCTTGGGCTTCTCTGCAAGAGTATTTAGTTGCTGCATAATACCTTTGTAAAGTACCGTTCTGTTTCAGGATAAAGTATGTGGGAAATAATATATGAATATATTAACGTGAGTAGAATAACTGATTTTCTGTCTTGTCAGCTGCACATATCTGCGTAGAGTGGTATTGTGATTTAATTAATAAGCGTATCATGACCTGATGTTTTTGTGTTGGCAGAAAATAGTATCTGTTTGGTGCATTACATTTACTTTAGTGTCTCTGTAAGAAGAGCTCAAAGAAGCCTAGTGTCTGAGGATTGTCTTACTGTTGAATGGTGGCATTTGATCACTGGTAAATGACTCCAGGAACTTTATTATTGAGAGATGTTCTACAGTTTTGTTTTCTCATTCTTTTAATAGTTTTACTTTCCTAAAACTTGATAGAAAATCATTATCTCAAGGAAAATTTTCCATTTTCTTTCCTTTTTTTTTTTTTTTAAAGAGACAGGAAGAGCGTGCGCATGCATGTGCAAGCCAGAGGGAAGGGGCAGAGGGAGAGAGGGAGAGAGGGAGAGAATCTTAAGCAGGCTCCATGGCCGACTCAGGGCTCAACCTCATGACCCTGAGATCATGACTTGAGCCAAAATCAAGAGTCAGATACTTAACCGACTGAGCCACCAAGGCACTCCGAAAATCTCCCATTTTCAAGTGGAATAAAAGATAAAGGGCTGTGAATGTACATTTTCTGGCGAGGAGAGAATTACTGCCTTTAAAACTATAAAGGTAGTTTATTGGGGCGCCTGGGTGGCTCAGTCGTTGGGCGTCTGCCTTCGGCTCAGGTCATCATCCGAGGGTCTTGGGATCGAGCCCCGCATCAGGCTCCCTGCTCAGCAGGAAGCCTGCTTCTTCCCTCTCCCACTCCCCCTGCTTGTGTTCCCTCTCTCGCTGTCTCTGTCAAATAAATAAAATCTTTAATAAATAAATAAAGGTAGTTTATAATTCATTGTAAAGATTCATTTTATTTTTTTTTATTTTTAAAGATTTTATTTATTTATTTGAGACAGAGAGAATGAGAGAGAGAGAGCACATGAGAGGGGGGAGGGTCAGAGGCAGAAGCAGGCTCCCTGCTGAGCAGGGAGCCCGATGCGGGACTCGATCCTGGGACTCCAGGATCATGACCTGAGCCAAAGGCAGTCGCTTAACCAACTGAGCCACCCAGGCACCCTGTAAAGATTCATTTTAATTCATTGTTGCTGTTACACATTCACTCTTTTTTCCCTAGTTATCTTATCCTATCCTTCTTTAATCTCGTTATTACTAATATGCCTGCAGCCTTGAGGTGGTAAGCCATGATGGAGGTGAGCACCTTTGCCACCAATTAGAACTGATTTTTCTGTGATTAGAAATTGATCAGCTGCTGTTACTTTCATAATTCTACTTAAAATAGATGTAGCTTGAAATAGATGGTTCAACACAGGATTTAGCTACTTCTGGATAATAGGTAGGCACAAGAAGAGAAACATGTATCATTTGCATATTTCTTACGCCTCATCTTTTGGAAAAGTTATATGTACACATATATTTTGGATATTGTGCCAAAGGGGATAATTTACTTTTCCTTTTCTTATGTGTAAGCCAGAATACTTTAGAGGTTGGGAAGTGGAGAAGGAATAGAATATAAACCTTCCTTTAGGGGCGCCTGGGTGACTCAGTTGTTAAGCGTCTGCCTTCGGCTCAGGTCAAGATCCGAAGGTTAAGTCCCGCATTGGGCTCCCTGCTCAGCGGGAAGCCTGCTTCTCCCTCTCCCACTCCTCCTGCTTGTGTTCCCTTTCTTGCTGTGTCTGTCTCTGTCAAATAAATAAATAAAATCTTAAAAAAAAAAAAAAGTATATGGGGGCGCCTGGGTGGCCTCAGTTGGTTAAGCATCTGCCTTCAGCTCAGGTCATGATCGCAGCATCCTGGGATCAAGTCCCGCATTAGGCTCCCTGCTCAGCAAGGTAGTCAGCTTCTCCCTCTACCCCTTTCCCCTGCTTGTGCTCTCCCCCCCACCCCCGCACTCTCTCTGTCTCAAATAAATAAAATATTTTAAAAAGTATATGTATTTACTTGATAGATCATGATTGAAAAAAAGTGTAAGTGGAATGTAAATCTACTCCCCACTCACCGCCGTTTCCCTGTCTGTGGTTCTTACTCTCAGAGGCAACCACTCATGAGTTTCTTGTGTGTCTTTCAGATTCATTTACATATACAAAGAAACATAGGACATAGATATTTTCCACTTTTTTAACAACTCAAATGGTAGCATATTATACACTCTGTTCTATATCTTAGATTTTTTTTTATTTTAATTCTATTTATATTTAGTTAACACATGGTAAAATTGGTTTCAGGTGTAGAATTTAGTGATTCATCACTTAACATACAACACCCAGTGCTCATCAGAACAAGTGCCCTCCTTAATGCCCATCACCCATTTAGCCCATCCCCCCACCACCTCCCTCCGTTGATCCTGTTTGTTCTCTATAGTTGAGTTTCTTATGACTTATATCTCTCTCTTTTTTCCCCCTTCCCCTATGTTCATCTGTTTTGTTTCCTAAATTCCTCATTTGAGTAAAGTTATGTGGTATTTGTCTTTCTCTAACTTACTTTGCTTAGCATAATGCACTCCAGCTCCATCCACATTGACGCAAATGGCTAGATTTCATTCTTTTTTATGGCTGAGTGATATTCCATTGTGTGTGTGTATATATATATGTATATATATACACACACACTACATCTTTATCCACTCATCAGTCAGTGGACATTTGGGCTCTTTCCTTAATTTGGCTATTGTTGATAATGCTGCTCTGAACATCAGAGTGCATGTACTCCTTCAAATTAGTATTTTTGTATCATTTGGGTAAATACCTAGTAGTGCACTTGCTGGGTTGTAGGGTAGCTCTATTTTTAAATTTTTGAGGAACCTCCATACTGTTTTCCAGAGTGGCTGCACCAGTTTGCATTCCCACTAACAGTGTAAGAGAGGGTTCCCCTATGTCGACATCCTTGCTAACTTCTGTTGTTTCCTGCGTTGTTATGTTAGCCATTCTGACAGATGTGAGTGAGGTGGTAGCTCATTGTGGTTTTTGGTTTGCATTTCCCTGATGCTGAGTGTTGTTGAGCATCTTTTCATG
>NC_138375.1:87180150-87203730 GCF_054177405.1 Leptonychotes weddellii | reverse complement strand
GGACCCTGGGATCATGACCTGAGCCGAAGGCAGACGCTTAACGACTGAGCCACCCAGGCGCCCTTCTGCCCATTTCTTTTTTTTTTTTTAAAGATTTTATTTATTTATTTGAGAGAGAGAGAATGAGAGACAGAGAGCACGAGAGGGAAGAGGGCAGAGGGAGAAGCAGACCCCCTGCTGAGCAGGGAGCCCGATGCGGGACTCGATCTTGGGACTCCAGGATCATGACCTGAGCCGAAGGCAGTCGCTTAACCAACTGAGCCACCCAGGCGCCCCCTTCTGCCCATTTCTTAACTGGATTATTTTTTTGAGTGTTGAGTTTGATAAGTTCTTTATAGATTTTGGATACTAACCCTTTATCAGACATGTCATTTGCCAATATCTTTTCCCTTTCTGTAGGTTGTTGTTTAGTTTTGTTGATTGTTTCATTTGCTGTGCAGAAGCTTTTTATCTTGATGAAGTCCCAATAGTTCAGTTCTGCTTTTGTTTCCCTTGTCTCCAAAGACGCGTCTAGTAGTATTTTTTTCTCATAACAGGCTGCATTTCTTTTAATGGCTAAATAATACTACACTGAACGGATTTGTTTTGGTACATAGCTTTCCCCCCCATCTTATGCTGTTCCTGTTAAAATTGCATATCTTTTCCCACATGTGCAAGTATATCTATAGGATAAATTTTTAAGGGAATTTCTGGGTCAAAGAGAATGTGAATTTTAATACAGTTGTTTTCTGTAGAGGTATACCCGTTTACTGGCTCTCAAACCCAAGGAGGTTGCCTTTTGTTTCTACATCCTTTTCAACCCTAGACGATTTCTCCCCTTTTTTTTTTTAAGATTTTATTTATTTATTTTACAGAGAGAGCACAAAGTAGGGGAGTGGCAGGGGGAAAGGGAGAAGCAGGCTCCCCGCTGAGCAGTTAGCCCATGTGGGGTTCCATTCCAGGACCCTGGGACCATGACCTGAGTCGAAGGCAGTCGCTTAACCGACTGAGCCACCCAGGCGCCCCTGCAAGACTGTATTTTCAAAAACTTTTTTGTATTTTTCAAAACCTTACCTGTGAAAAGTTTGTAATTTATTTTGCTAATCTTTTATGAGTGAATCTTCATTTGTTCAGAAATAATTTCTTTGAACCCCTTACATTCTTCATCTATATTTCTACTGTATTGTTTGTGGAAATTGTCTGTGTTGAAAGTACTTTTCACTTTATAATTAGCTTCTTGATATTATTTTGTATGCCTTTGTAGCCAGTTTAAAACTTTGCAGCAAAATTTATTAGTCTGTTTTGATAGTTTTGGATTTTGATTCATGCTTTAAAAAGTGTCCCATGATGAGATTATTTAAAGCAAAAACAAAACCCCTCACATCTTCTACTTTTATGATTTTGTTATTTGCATTTTAAATTTCTTTAAAAAAATTTCTGGATGGAACTGGAATTTATTTTGGTATAGGGAATAAGGTAGGACTCCAGCTTGTTTTATTTCCTGATGAAATGACAGTTATCACATGATTTCTTGATTGATTCATACTTTGCAGTAAACTTCCATTTATGTAAGCTCTTTAATAATACGTTGTAGTTGATACTTTTATCAAATATTTATAATACCTGGTAAGGCCATTGCCCCTCTCCACAATTACTCTTTATAAAAGTTTTTTTTTTTTTTCTATTTTGCCCTCTTATTTTTCCATGTGAACTTTATTTTTTTTTAAGATTTTATTTATTTATTTGACAGAGAGATAGTGAGAGCAGGAACACAAGCAGGGGGAGTGGGAGAGGGAGAAGCAGGCTTCCCACCGAGCTGGGAGCCCGATGTGGGACTCGATCCCAGGACCCTGGGATCATGACCTGAGCTGAAGGCAGACGCTTAACAACTGAGCCACCCAGGCACCCTCCATGTGACTTTAAAATTGGCCTTTTCTTATGCCATAAAGATGTCAAGAAACTATTACCATGTGAAATTTATAGATTAATTTATTAAGAATTGATTTTTTTTTTTAAAGATTTATTTATTTGAGAGAGTGAGAATGAGAGAGAGAGTGAGTACATGAGAGGGGGGAGGGTCAGAGGGAGAAGCAGGCTCCTCGCTGAGCAGGGAGCCTGATGCGGGACTCGATCCCAGGACTCCGGGATCATGACCTGAGCCGAAGGCAGTCGCTTAACCAACTGAGCCACCCAGGCACCCAAGAATTGATATTTTTATTACTAGTCTTCCATTTATTTACATCATCTTTTGGTACCTTTTTTTTTTTTAAGA
Source organism: Leptonychotes weddellii (assembly GCF_054177405.1). Lineage (NCBI taxonomy): Eukaryota > Metazoa > Chordata > Mammalia > Carnivora > Phocidae > Leptonychotes > Leptonychotes weddellii. Next base: position 87,201,479 of record NC_138375.1, on the reverse strand, counting down.
TTTTATTTATTTATTTGACAGAGAGATAGAGCCGGAGAGCACAAGCAGGGGGAATGGCAGAGGGAGAGGGAGAAGCAGGTTCCTTTTGAGCAGGGAGCCCGAGACAGGACTCAGTCCCAGGCCCCTGGGATTATGACCTGAGCTTGAAGACAGAGGTTTAACCGACTGAGCCATCCAGGCGCCCTCTTTTGGTACTTTTAAACATTTTAGTTACATGGCTCTTAATAGATGGAAGTTTAATACTAAGTATTTTTCTTTGTATTGCTGTTGTAAATGGAATCCTTGCTAGTTGTTTTTACTATAACAGGGCTGTTGGTTTCTGCATATAAATTATAACTAAGCTTATTGAATTCTTTTTCTATTGCAATTTTATTTATTTAATTTATTTATTTGATAAAGAGACACAGCAAGAGAGGGAACACAAGCAGGGGGAGTGGGAGAGGGAGAAGCAGGCTTCCCGTTGAGCAGGGAGCCCGATGTGGGGCTTGATCCCAGAATCCTGGGATCATGACCTGAGCCAAAGGCAGACGCTTAACGACTGAGCCACCCAGGTGCCCCAGAACCAGAATATCTTGATGATCATTTTATTGCCCCATAATAAAAAGGCCAATTTATAATTTTTTTAAAAGTAAGCATCTCATCAGAATGAAAAGAGTTAATTTGATGATTTCAAATCAGTGGCCATTGCCTTTATTTCTTTTTTATTTATTTTTTTAAAGATTATTTGAGAGCACGAGCACGTGTAAGCACGACTGTGTGAGTCGGGGGAGGGGCAGAGGAAGAAATCTTCAAGCACACTCCCTGCTGAGTGTGGGAGCTGGACATGGCTCAATCTCATGACGCATGAGATCATGACCGGAGCCAAAACCAAGAGTCAGATGCTTAACTTGACTGAGCCACCCAGGCACCTCAGTGGCCATTGCCTTTAAACATCCACTTTCATGGAATGGCTTGCATACTGGAGATAGCATCCTGGCAGGTGCTGGAGATAAGACCAGGCTGATTTTGTCACTCTGTACCTGTCTTACTAAAGATCATTCTGTGATTGACTTCAGTAATAACTGTATTTTTTTTCCTTTGAATAGCTAAAAATGCCCCTCCACCCCACCTCCATCCACTGAAAGTGCTTTAATAGAGAACTGAACCATGAAAAATGAGAGGTTTGGCTCAATTTTAGTTTAAACATGGGCATACTTTAGAGATATTGTGGGTTCGGTTTCAGACCACCACAGTAAAGCAAATGGCACAATAAAACAAGTTAAATGAATATTTTGGTTTTCCAGTGCATATAAATGTTGTTTCCACTATACTGTAGTCTATTGAGTATACAGTAGTGTTATATCTAAAAAACAAAAAAACAATGTACATTCCTTAATTTAACAATAGTTTAAGGGTGCGGGGTGGCACAGTCAGTTAAGTGTCTGACTCTTGATTTTGGCTCAGGTCATGATCTCAGGGTTGTGAGATCGAGCCCCATGTCAGGCTCCGCACTCAGTGCGGAGACTACTTAAGATTCCCTCTCCCTCTCCCTCTGCCCCCCCTCAAATAAATAACTAAATCTTTTTTTTTTTAATAACTAAATCTTTAAAAAAAACCTTACTGCTGAAAAATGGTAATCTTCTGAGCTTTCCGTGAGTTGTAATCTTCTTGAAGATGAAGGGTCTTACCTCAGTGCTGATGGCTGCATATTGATCAGGGTGACGGTTGCCTAAGGTTGAGGTGGCTGTGGCAATTTTTAAAAATGAGACAGCAGTGAAGTTTGCTGCATTGATTGACTCTTCCTTTCATGAACAGTATCTCTATAGCATGTGATGCTGATTGACAGCATTTTACCCACAGTAGAACTTCTAGCTTAATTAGGAGTCTGTCCTCTCAAACCCTGCCCCTACTTTATCAACTAAGTTTATGTGATATTCTGAATCTTCTGTTGTCATTTCAGCAGTCATCACAGCATCTTCACCAGGATTAAGTTCTGTCTCAAGAAACCACTTTATTTGCTCATCCATAAGAAGCAACTCCTCATCTGTTCAAGTTTTATCATGAGATTGCCGCAGTTCAGTCACATCTTCAGGCTCCACTTCTAATTCTAGTTCTCTTGCTCTTTCTACCACATCTGCAGTTACTTCCTCCACTAAAGTCTTGAACCCCTCAAAATCATTCATGAGGTTTGGAATCAACTTCTTCGAAATTCCTATGCATGTTGATATTTTGATATTTTCCCATGAATCCTGAGTGTTCTTAATGGTGAATTGTTTCCAGAGGTTTTCAGTTGACTTTGCCCAGATCCATCAGAGGAATCACTACCTATGGCAGATATAGCCTTATGAAATAGATTTCCTAAAGAATAAGACTTGAGAGTAAAATTACTCCTTGATCCATGGGCTGTGGAATGGTTATAGTGCTAGCAGGCATGAAAACCACATTCATCTCACTGTTCATCTCTGTGAGAGCTCTTGGGTGACTAGGTGCATTGTCAGTGTACAGTAATACTTTGATATGAATTGTTTTTTTCTGAGCAGTAGATATTTTAAGCAGTGAGGTTAAAATATTCAGTTAAACCATATTGTAAATAGATGTGCTGTCATCCAGGCTTTGCTTTGGCATTTGTAGAGCATAAGCAGAATAGATTTAGTGTAATTCTTAAGGGCCCTATGATTTTGGGAATGGTAAATGAGCATTGGCTTCAGTTTAGAGACAACAACTGTATTAGCCCCTACCAAGGGTGTTAGTCTCTATCCTTTGAAGCTTTGAAGCTTTGAAGCTAGGCACTAAGTTCTCTTCTCTAGCTTTGAAAATCCTAGATGGCATCTTCTTCAGCTATAACAATGTAAGGCTGTTTTGTCTGCATAAGAAATCTGTTGTTTAGTGTAGCCACCTTCATGAATTGCTTGAGCTGGATCTTCTGGGCAACTTATTGTAGTTTCTACATCAGCACTTTCTGCTTCACCTTGCACTTTTATGTTATGGAGACGTCTTCTCTCCTTAAACCTCTTGAACCAACCTCTCCTGGCTTCAGGCTTGTGTTCTGTAGCTTCTTCACCTCTTTCAGCCTTCATAGAATTGAAAAGAGTTAGGGCCTTGCTCTGGATTTAGGCCTTGGCTTAAGGGAATATTGCGGCTGGTTTGAACTTTTCAGACCACTAAAAACTTTCTGTGTATCAACAGTAAGGCTCTGTCACTTTATCATTTGTGTGTTCATTGGAGTAGTACTTTTAATTACCTTTATGAAGTCTTCCTTTACATTTACAACTTGGCTAACTGGTGCAGGAGGCCTCCCTCAGCTTTTGATATACCTTCACCAAGCTTAATCATTTCTAGTATTTGATTTAAAGTTCACTTTAACTTAGACACTTTGAGGCCATTGTAGGGTTATTAATTAGGCTAATCTTCATATTGATGTGTTTCAGGGAGTAGGAAGGCCACAGGAGAGGCAGAGAGATGGGGGATTGGCCAGTTGGTTGAGCACTCAGAACATACAATATACAACATTTATCTGTTGAGTTCACCATCTTATATGGGCATGGTCCATGGTGCCCCAAAACTATTAGAATAGCAACATCAGAGTGCTGATCACAGATCACCTAACAAAGATAATAATGAAAAAGCTTGAAATACTGTGAAAATTACCAAAACATGACACAGACATGGTGTGAGCAAATTCTGTTTTAAAAATGGCACTGATAGACTTGCTTAACACAGGATTTCCACAAACCTTCAATTTGTTAAAAACAAAAACAGTATCTGAAGTACAGTAAAGTGAAGCACAATAAAACGAAGTATGCCTATAGTGCTAATTAATCTAATAGTAAATGTAGTGAGAGAGTGAGAGGGAAAAATTGTTTTTGATTGAAGAAAAGTCACCTGCCATAATTTATATAACTTTAGAGAGACTTTTGCCTCACATCACTGTTAATATGGGTATATTAAGGTGTTACTAAAGTAGAGTTTCTCAAACCTTGGCATGCATGCTTATCACATGGCAGTCTTAACTAAAATTCAGATTCTGATTCTGTGGTACTGGAGTGGGCCCTCAGGTTCTGTATTAATAACAGATTCCCACATGATGCTGGTGTTGCTAGTCACAGACCATATTTTGAGTAACCAGGTACTAAATGACCATCTGTTTGATCTGGATATTTAGCTGAGTTGAACACAGCCAACTAAATTAAAGAGGGCGGGTTGACCACATACATCGTTCTTTTTTCCTACTCTGTAGGTGGTTTTACTGCTTATTAGAATGTGCTGCATTTACAGACTCAGTGTGATGCCCTGTTCTTAGTGTGAACCCTCCAGACTTCAGGGAATATGATACTTTGCTACCCCTCATCCCACCCAGATTCTTTATCCAAGATGCTTTTATTCATGTGATTTCTCAAGTCTGGCTTGCCCTCCTTCACCTACCCAGCACTTCTCATCCTTCAAGACCCAGTTCAAATCCTGGTTTTAGAGCATCTTTTCCAACTGCATTAGCCTACTCCGATCCATCTTTTCTCTAACATTTTACTGTCTTTTATAATCAGTATTTTATTTTTATGTCTGTTAGCTTGCTTCCCTAGTTAGACTGTAGACCTCTTAAGGATAAGGTCTTTCTTGGACATTTTGTATCCCCTACATGACTCTCCTGTTGGGTATCTAAAAAGCAATTTAGACAGTGTCTCTGAATCTGTTAATCTTTGCCACTAAAAAGCAGTCTCTATTCCTTTGTTCTTTCTCTCAATTAGTGCCAGACCCCTAGTAGTCATCCTTAATTCTCTCTGTGCTAAAATCTGGTTTTTCACCAAGTACCACTGATTTTATCTCCAGAGCATTTCTTGAATCTTTGTTCTTCTCTCCCCCAGTGTAAAAACTTCCAACTTTCATGGACTCACCCAGGAGCCTGTGAACTGATCTCTCTGCATGCACTCTGATGCCCCTTCCAAGCTTTTCTCACCACTTTGGCATATAACTCAGGGCCAGCAGGGTCTCTTAGTATCTCCAGAATTGTCTTTCTGCCTGCTGCTTCCCCTGCTTGTGTGCTGTCTGTCAAATAAATAAATAAAATAAAATAAAAACCAAAACAAAACAAAAAGCACTTGTTAACACAGCAGAAAGACATTGATCTGATCACCGGGCTTAGCAGAGACAAAAATCGTGTTAATTGGTTATTATGAATTTATTTTTAATCTTTTTGTTTTACTTTAAAAATAAGCATACATGGGACTCCTGGGTGACTCAGTCGGTTAAGCATCTGCCTTCGGCTCAGGTTATGATCCCAGGGCCCTGGGATCGAACCCCTCATCGGGCTCCTGCTCTGCGGGAAGCCTGCTTCTCCCTCTGCCTGCTTGCTCAGTGGGGGGCCTGCTTCTCCCTCCATCTGCCGCTACCCCTGTTCGTGCTCTCTCTCTGACAAATAAATCAGATCTTTAAAAAAATAAATAAAAAATAAAAATAAGCACACGTACAGTGAAATACAATGTTGTCTTTAAGTAGGTTTGTATTATCATATAAAAATTAATTGACTTTGTTTTATTTATGCGTTCGTTCATTCATTCATTCATTCAGTAGACTCCACGCCCAGTGGAGAGCCCGGGGCCGGACTTGAACTCAGGACCCTGAGATCAAGACCTGAGCTGAGATCAAGAATCAGATGCTTAACTGACTGAGCCACCCAGGCACCCCAGTAGACTTTGTTTTATATGAATTTTAGGATTACAGAAAAATTGAGCAGAAAATACATAGAGTTCCTATTTATTCCCCTCTTTCCCACAGTCTCCCCTAATATTAAAAAGCATAGTTTACATTAGGGGTCATTCTTTGGGTTATGCAGTTCTCTGACAGACAAATGGGGAATGTCTGTATCCATCATTACAGTATCATACAGAACAGTTTCACTGCTCTAAAAATCACATGTTCCCTTACTCATTCATTGGAGTGTGCCACCTCTCTCCAACTGCTGCCAACTAATGATTTTTTTTTTTTTAACCTGTCTTCATATTTTGCTTTTTCCAGAATTGGTATCATAAAATATGTAGCCTTTTCAGATTGGCTTCTTTTCACCTTTGAATATGTATCTAAGGTTCCTTTCTGTGTTTTTGGGGTTTTTTTTGTTTTTTGTTTTGTTTTTGTGGATTGACAGCTCATTTTTTTTTTTAATGCTGAATGAATATTCCATTGTGTGGATGTACCACAGTTTGTTTATTCATTTACTTATTGAAGGACATTTCTGTTGCTTCCAAGTCTTGGCATTTATGAATAAAGCTCCTATAACCTTTATGTGTAGATTTTGTTTGGATTTAGGTTTTCACCTCATTTGGGTAAATATCAAGGAACATGATTGCTGGATTATATGGTGACAATATATTTAGTTTTGTAAGAAAGAGATACCATGCTAACACTAATCAAAAGAAAGTTGGAATAGCTATATTAATTTGAGATAAAGCAGACTTTGGACCAAGGGAAATTACCAAGGACAAAGAGGATAATAAAAGGGTTAATATAATAACATAACATAATAAAAGGGTTAATTCTCTAAGAAGACCTAATAATCCATGATGTGCATGTGCCTAACAACAGATCATAAGAATACATTACCACTGACAATGAATGGGAATTCTGGTTGTTCCATATCCTTGCCAGCATTTGGTATTGTCAGGTGTGTAGTGGCATCTCATTGTTTTAATTTGCAGTTCTCAGATGACAGTATGATGTTGAACATCTCATATGCTTACTTGGCATCTGTATATCTTATTTGATGGGTATCTTCAGATCTTTTGCCCATTTTTAAATTGGGTCTTTTTTTTTTTTTTTTTTTTACATTTATTTATTCATTTGAGAGAGAGAGTACATGAGAGGGGAGAGGGTCAGAGGGAGAAGCAGGCTCCTCACTGAGCAGGGAGCCCGATGCGGGACTCGATCCCAGGACCCTGGGATCATGACCTGAGCCGAAGGCAGTGGCTTAACCAACTGAGCCACCCAGGCGCCCGGGTCGTTTTCTTAATGTTGAGATTTGGGAGGTTTTTGTATGTTTTGCATAACAGTCTTTTATCGGAAATGTATTTTCCAAGTGTTTTCTCTATAGCTCGTCTCCTCTTCTTTTTTTTTTTTTTTTGAAGATTTTATTTGAGAGAGAGAGAGAGAGAGAGAGCATGAGCGAGGGGGAGGGGCAGAGGGAGAGGCAGACTCCCCACTGAGCAGGGAGCCCAAATCAGGGCTCGATCCCAGGATGGATTGCGACCTGAGCCAAAGGCAGACACTTAACCGACTAAGCCACCCACCATCCTGTAGCTTGTCTTTTCATTCTTTTGAGTGTCTTTTGTATAAGTTCTTTTTTTTTCCTAAAGATTTTATTTATTTATTTGAGAGAGAGAATGAGAGACAGAGAGCACGAGAGGGAAGAGGGTCAGAGGGAGAAGCAGACCCCCCGCGAAGCAGGGAGCCCGATGTGGGACTCCATCCCGGGACTCCAGGATCATGACCTGAGCCGAAGGCAGTCGCTTAACCAACTGAGCTACCCAGGTGCCCGCTTTTGTATAAGTTCTTAATTATAACAAAGTCCAGCTTATAATTTTTTTTTCATGGATTGTGCTTTGGGTGTTGTGTCTAAAACATCTATCAAACCCATGGTCACCAAGATTTTCTCCTAGGTTATTTTCTAGGAGTTTTATAGTTTTGCATTTTACATGTGGGTCCATGATCAATTTTGAGTTAATTTTTGTGAAAGGTATATAGTAACGTCTGTCTAGATAGATCCCTTCCTTCCTTCCTTCCTTCCTGCAGATGAATGCCCATTTGTTGAAAAGACTATTCATTGAATTGCCTTTACTTCTATGTCAAAAGATTACTGGATTGTATTTGTGTAGGTTTGTGTTGGACTCTATATTCTGTTGATCTGTTCTTTTATCAGTACCCCGCTGTCTTGACTACTGTAGTTTTCTAGTAACTTAATGAAGTTGGATAGTGTCAGTCCTCTCACTTTGTTTTTCAATATTGTGTTGGCTACTCTGAGACTTTTGCATTCCCATATAAACTTTATTTATTTTTTTAAAGATTTTATTCATTGATTTGTCAGAGAGAGAGAGAGCACAAGCAGGGAGAGTGGCAGAGGGAGAAGCAGACTCCCTACTGAGCAGGGAGCCCAGTGAGGGACTCGATTCCAGGACCCTGGGATCATGACCTGAGCCAAAGGCAGACGCTTAACCGACTGAGCCACCCAGGCGTCCCCCCATATAAACTTCAGAAGTGGTTTATTGATATCCACAAAATAACTTGCTGATACTTTGATTGGCATTGTGTTGAGTATCAAGACATATCAAGATGAAGAGAACTGGCATCTTGACAGTAGTTAAGTCTTCCAGTCCATATATATGGAATATATCTCCATTTGTTTAGATCTTTGATGTCTTTCATCAGAGTTGTGTAATTTCTTCATTTAGATCTTGTGCATTGATTTATACCAAGTATTTCAATTTTTGTGTGCTAACATAAGTTATATTTGGAGGGGTTTCTTCCCTCCCCTCCCCTCCCCTCCATTCTCCTCCTTTGGATTTTGTACAGAGTGATGTCATCTGTGTAAAGACAGTTCTGTTTCTTCCAGTCTGTATACCTTTTATTTATTTTATTCTATTTTATTTTTAAAAAGATTTTATTTATTTGACAGAGAGATACAGTGAGAGGGGAACACAAGCAGGGGGGAGTGTGAGAGGGAGAAGCAGGCTTCCCACTGAGCAGAGAGCCCGACACGGGACCCCAGGACCATGACCTGAGCCAAAGGCAGATGCTTAACTGACTGAGCCACCCAGGCGCCCCACCTTTTATTTCTTAATTGCATTAGCTAGGACTTCCAGTATGATGTTAAATAGGAATGATGAGAGGGGACCTCCTTGCCTTGTACCTTATCTTATGGGAAAGCATCTAATTTATCACAATTAAATATGATGTTAGCTCTAGGTTTTTGTTCTTTATCAAGTTGAGGACATTTCCCTGTATTCCTAGTATGCTGATAGTTTTTTTTTTTCATGAATGGCGTTGGGTTGTGTCAGATGCTTTTCCTGCATCTATTAATATCATGATTTTTTTTCTTTAGACTGTAATGTGATAGAGTACATTGATTTTTTTTTTTTAATACTGAACCAGTCTTGCATACCTGGAATAAATCATATTTGGTCATAATGCATGATTCTTTTTATACAGTGTTGTATGTACTTCCTAATATTTTGTTGAGGATTTTTGCATCTACATTCATGAGAGATGTTGATCTGTAGTTTTCTTGTAATTGTTTTTGGTATTAGGCACATGCTGACCTCTTAGAATAAGGAAGTATTCCCTCTATGTTTGTATTTTTTTTTTTTTTAAAGATTTTATTTATTTATTTGAGACAGAGAGAATGAGATACAGAGAGCATGAGAGGGAGGAGGGTCAGAGGGAGAAGCAGGCTCCCTGCCGAGCAGGGAGCCCGATGCGGGACTCGATCCCAGGACTCCAGGATCATGACCTGAGCCGAAGGCAGTCGCTTAACCAACTGAGCCACCCAGGCGCCCTCTATGTTTGTATTCTTGAGAGATTGTAGAGAATTGGCAAAATTTCTTCCTTAAATTGTTGGTAGAGTTCACCAGTGAGCCCATCTGCGCTTGGTGTTCCCTGTGTTGCGAGGTTATTAGTTATGAATTCAATTTCTTGAATAAGGGCCTGTTCAGATGATCTATTCTTGTGTTTCATTAGAGTGTATCTTTTAAGGAATTCATCCATTTCACTAAGTTTTTTGAATTTGTGGGCATAGAGATGTTCTTATATTCCTCTTAATGTCCATGGGATCAGTAATGATGTCTCTTTTTCATTTCTGATACTAGTTATTTGTGTCTTCTCTTTTTCTTTGTTAACCTCGATAGAGGTTTATCAATTTTATTGATGTTTTCAAAGAACCAGAGTTTTTTGTTTCATTGATTTTTCTCTATTGATTCTCTTTTCAATTTCATTGATTTATACTCTAAATTTTTTTTTCCAGCAGTCTTTGAAATTAATTTGCTCTTTTCTAAGGTAAAGATTTAGATTATTGCTTTCAGACTTTTGTAATATGCATTCAGTGCTGCAGATTTTCCTCTAAACACTTTTACTGCAACCCAAAAATTTTGCTGTTTTCATTTTTCTTGAGTTGAAAATATTTTAAAATTTCTCTTGACTTTTTCTTTGACCCATGCACTATTTAAAATTGTGTTGTTTTATCTTCCAAGGATTTTGGGATTTCCAGAAATATTTCTGTTACTGATTTGTAGTTTAATTCCATTGTAGTCTAAGAGCATACTTTGTATGATTTCTGTTCTTTTTTTTTTGAAAGACTTTTTTTTTTTTTTTTTGACAGAGAGAGAGAGAGATAGAGCAGGAACACAAGCAGGGGGAGTGGGAGAGGGAGAAGCAGACTTCCCGCGGAGCAGGGAGCCCGATGTGGGGCTCAATCCCAGGACCCTGGGATCATGACCTGAGCCAAAGGCAGACGTTTAACGACTGAGCCACCCAGGCGCCCCTGATTTCTGTTCTTTTCAATTTATTATGATGTGTTTTAGGCCCAGAATGTGATCTGTCTTGGTAAATGTTCCATGTGAGCTCAAAAAGAATAATGTATTTCGCTGCAGTTGGATGAAATAGTTGATAGATGTCAATTATGTCCCATTGATGGTGCTGTTGAGTTCAGCTATATCTTTATTGATTTTCTGCCTGTTGGATCTGTCCATTACTGATAAGGGATCTTGATGTCTCCAGCTGTCATAGTGGACTCCTTTTCTCCTTGTAGTTGTATCCATTTTTAACTTGGGTATTTTGGTGTTATGTTTTTGGGCATATACACATTAAGGATTATTATGTATTGGAGAATTAACTATTTTATAATTTTCTCTGATAATTTTCCTTGTTCTGAAGTCTGCTTTTGAAAGTAATATAGCTACTGCAGCTTTCTTTTGATCTAGTGTTAGCATGGTATGTCTTTACCACTTTAACCCACCTGTGTCTGTATTTAAAGTGAGTTTCTTTTAGACAACATACAGTTGGATCTTGTTTTTATGTTCACCCTGATAGTCTCTTTTAAGAGGTGTATTTCAGCCATTGATGTTTAAAGTGATAATTGGTATAGTTGGAGTAATACCTACCGTATCTGTTACTATTTTCTTTTGATTGCCCTGTTTTTGTCCTTTTTGCTTTCCACTCTTTTGGCCTTCTGGTATTAATTGAGCATCTTATATTATTCTGTTTTTTTCTCAGTATAACATCATCAGTTAGCATGTCTGTGATACTTTTAAAACTTTTTTTTAGTGGTTGCATTCAAGTTTGCGATAATAGGTTTGCAATACTAACCAACCTTTTTTTTTTTTTTTTAAAGATTTTATTTATTTATTTGAGAGAGAGAGCACATGAGAGTGGGGAGGGTCAGAGGGAGAAGCAGACTCCCTGCCGAGCAGGGAGCCCGATGCGGGACTCATCCCGGGACTCCAGGATCATGACCTGAGCCGAAGGCAGTCGCTTAACCAACTGAGCCACCCAGGCGCCCCCTAACCAACTTTTCTTTCAGATCATGCTGTTCTACTTTACATGTAGTACAAGTACCTTATAACAAGGTATTCCCAGTTCTTCCCTCCTGTCCCTTGTAACCTTGCTGTCATTTACTTTACTAATCTGTAAGGTGTAATCACTGGATGTATTGTGACTCCTATTTTGAGTAAACTAGTAGCTGTTAGATCCGTTAAGAATAATAGGAAAAGATGTTATTTTACTTTTATTCTTTTTTTTTTTTACTTTTATTCTTGTCTAACATTCTTCCTTTCTTTATCTAGATCCAAGTTTCTGACCTATATAATTTTCCTTCTTTCTGACAAATAATCTTTTAATATTTCTTGCAAGACAGGTTCCCTCAATTTGTGTTTGCCTGAGGATCTCTTTTATTTCTCATTCAATTTTGAAGGTAATTTCACTGAATACAAAATTCTAGGTGTATGGATTTTTAACTTTTTTTTTAAGTTTTTTTTTGTCTTGTTTCGTTTTGTTTTTAGTAATATTTATACCCAATGTGGGACTTGTACTCACAACTCCAAGATCACAACTTCTGACTGAGCCGACCAGGGACCTCTGAACTCTTACTATTTCAGTCTACTTCTCTTGTTTGCATGGTTTCTAAAGAGAAGTCTGATACAAATTTTTCCTTACTCTTTTATAGGTAATTGTCCCATGCTTCTTGGATATTTTGTTTTTTCAAATATTTTTTTTGTTTTTGCCTTTCAGTTTTAGAAGTTTCTACTGACATTTCTTCAAGCTCATTTGCTGGTTTGTTTTGTTGTTGTTTTGTCCAGCCTAATAATAAGCCTATTTTTTTGCATTTTTGCATTTTAGTGGTTTTGATTTATAGCATTTTCTTTTGATTCCTAGTATTTCCAACTCTCTGCTTATGTTATATACATTCGTTCTTGCATGTTGTCTGCTTTTTCCATTAGATTCCTTAGCATAATTTAAAAAAGATTTATTTGTGTATTTAAGAGAGAGTGTGTGTGTGTGAGAGAGGTGCGAGCAGGAGTGGGGGGAGGGGCAGAGGGAGAGAGCCTTCAAGCTGACTCCCCCTCTGAGCATGGAGCTCGATACCACGAACCATGAGATCATGGTATGAGCCAAAACCAAGAGTCGGTCACTCAACCTGTTGAGGCACCCAGGCACTCCAAGATCACTTACCATATTAATCATAGTTTAAATTCCTGGTCTGATAATTCCCATATCCCTGCTTTACTTGAGTATGGTTCTGATGCTTGCTGTCTCTTCAGACTGTGCTTTTAATATGCCTTGTAATTTTTTTTGAAAGCTGGACGTGATGGTACTAGGCAAAAGGAGCTGAGAGAAATATGCCTTTAGACTGAGGTTTTGTTATTCACCTAGAGGAGACTCATCTGTGTTAATCTAGGCAATTGCTAGAGGTGGCAGAGGCTAGGATTTCCTCTGGTGTCTTTGGTTGTCTCCCGTGGTGTTTTGGGTTTTCCTAGTTACTTTTTAAAATCTTTTTTTTTTTTTTTAATTTAAGATTTTATTTATTTGACAACGAGAGAGACAGCGAGAGCAGGAACACAAGCAGGGGGAGTGGGAGAGGGAGAAGCAGGCCTCCTGCGGAGCAGGGAGCCCGATGCGGGGCTCGATCCCAGGACCCCGGGATCATGACCTGAGCTGAAGGCAGATGCTTAATGACTGAGCCACCCAGGCGCCCCACTTCTTAAAATCTTAAAAAAATGAAGTTTTTTTCAGTTTCATTCTTTTATACAGGAGCTCTACTGATGCAACAGCAAGGAAGTAGGGGAATAGGAAGTGCTCATCATAGACTTAAGATTACTTTTTTAATCTTTTAACCTCTTAGTGTGTCTGTGCCCTAGGACTATTTTAGACACTATATTTTTTAGTTCTAGAATGTCCTTTAGGGGTGCCTGGGTGGTTCAGTCGGTTAAGCATCTGACTTTGGCTCAGGTCAAGATCTCGGGGCCATGAGATCAAGCCCCCAAGCACCCCCCACCCCCCGTGCTCACTTGCTCTCTCTCAAATAAATAAAATATTTTTAAAAAATTATTTCTCCTTTGAGACTTTTATTCTTCATGAGCAAATTGCATTCATTAGCATTTTATAATAATGGCTTTAAAATCTTTGCTAAATTGAGGGGCTCTTGGGTGGCTCAGTCAGTTGAGTGTCTACCTTCAGCTCAGGTCATGATCCCAGGGCCCTGGGATCGAGCCCCACAGCGGGCTCCTTGCTCAGCGAAGAGCCTGCTTCTCTTGCTCCCTCTGTTGCTCCCCCTGCTTGTGTGTTCGTTCTCTCTCTCTATCAAATAAATTAAAATCGTTAAAAAAATTAGAATTAAAATCTGTGCGATGGGCGCCTGGGTGGCTCAGTTGGTTAAGCGACTGCCTTCGGCTCAGGTCATGGTCTCGGCGTCCTGGGATCGAGTCCCACATCGGGCTCCCGGCTCGGCGGGGAGCCTGCTTCTCCCTCTGACCCTCTCCCCTCTCATGCTGTTTCTCTCTCTCTCTCTCTCTCAAATAAATAAATAAATAAAATCTTTAAAAAAAAAAAAATCTGTGCGAAATCGAAAGTATCTCATCTTACAGTTCTCCATTTAATTGCTTTTTGAGCATTGTTTTGTTTTCCTATTTCTTTATAGGTCTGCTAAATTTGGATTGTATTCTGGACATTATAAATGGTACCTTGCAGAGCCTCTGTTGTGTGTTATATTCCTCCAGAGAATGTTGATTTTTTTTTTTTAAATAGATTTGTTTTAGCAGATACTTAATTTAATTGGTTCAACTGCAGACTACTCATCGTTCACAGAAGCGCAGCTAAAATATTACATTTTTATCTTTAGCTGCTTTGCCCACAGCCTATCTTGTACGTACATAGTTCTGGTAATCAGCCTGAAATTTGAGTAGAGTTTATTTATTTATTTTTAATTTTTATTTGTTAGAGCGCACAAGTGGGGGGAGGGGGGGCGCAGAGCAGAGGGTGAGGCAGACTCCCTGCCAAGCACAGAGCCCACCTGGGGGCTCCATCCCAGGACCCTGACATCATGACCTGAGCCGAAGGCAGCCGCTTAAGACCAACTGAGCCACCCAGATGCCCCTTGAGTAGAGTTTATATACCAATTTGGGATTTCCTCCTTTGGCTTTCTCCGTTTCAGCGTTTACCCCCTTTTCTAGGTGCTGTGGTTGTCTTGAACTCTGTCCTCTGATTCTTCAAGCACCAAACTTTCTGTTTCAGCCAAACTTCTCTCCTCTGGCAGCCACTGGGGCCTCCCCTCAGGCCAAATGCTGTGAATAAAAACTCACGGTTTTCCTATCTTCTAAGTATTGATGTTCTTTTTTTTTTTTTTTTTTAAAGATTTTATTTATTTATTTTGAGAGAGAGAGAATGAGAGAGAGAGAGTATGAGAGGGAGGAGGGTCAGAGGGAGAAGCAGACTCCCCGCCGAGCAGGGAGCCTGATGCGGGACTCGATCCCGGGACTCCAGGATCATGACCTGAGCCGAAGGCAGTCGCTTAACCAACTGAGCCACCCAGGCACCCCAGTATTGATGTTCTTTCCAGTTTTTATTTATTTCTGGTCACTTTACAGTGCCTTCAGGTAGTAGTGTTGTAATATTTTCCCAGGGTTTATAGTCACCATCAATGGGAGAATTGGTCTAAGAGGAACTATTCAGATGATACTGGATAGTGGAAATTCTCCATGTTAGCAGTGGAAGTTGGAATTAGAATATTAACAGAATAACAAGTATTTATATAGTACTTCTTTGTCATGAAAACATTTTAGATTATCTGATCCATCATGATTGTTAATCATATAGTAGGCAAAAGACTAAGGCATAGGTGTTGCTACATTTAGTGGTAAGAATCTGGGCAGGAAGTGAATTTGGACTCTAAATTGAGTATAATATGTATAGCGCAACGTAACTAAAGCAAAAAGTTGGGGAGGAAGATAGTGAAAACTTTAGGTATGGAATAAAAAGCAGAATTTTGTGCCTTTGAAATGAGACTGTCACAGTTTGTAATTTTTATTTTTTTTAATTTTTATTTTCTAAAGATTTTATTTATTTGAGAGAGAAGAGAGCGTGAGAGGGGGGAGGGTCAGAGGGAGAAGCAGACTCCCTGCTGAGCACGGAGCCCGATGCGGGACTCGATCCCGGGACTCCAGGATCATGACCTGAGCCGAAGGCAGTCACTTAACCAACTGAGCCACTCAGGTGCCCCAGTTTGTAATTTTTTAAAAACTTACTTAGTTTTAGTTATTTAGTTTCTGTTTATTTACCACACTGTAAGCTTCCTGAAGAGAACAACCATGTTTTTGTATGCCCAGCTTTTAGCCCAGTGCCTAACGTGTTAGATGTCCGTATTTGCTGAGGAATGAATGAAAACATACACAAACACATACACGAGTACCAAGGAGTGCAAGTAATAGTTATAAAAATCTATTATAGTCAGTCTTAAACTCTTTAGTATAGTTGAGGTTTTTATTAACCTAGATTTTGAGGGATGTGGTAAGTGGGAGTTGAAAGTTAATATGGGAATGTTCCAAACTGGGAGGAGGAGGGGAGTGCCAAGAAGATTTGGGAAAATTAGTAAAATAATATTGTAAGAGTTGTTAACTACTTTGTATATTAGCAAAGAAAAAAATTTTTTATAAATACGGAGGAAGCTACAAGATACTTGGGAAAATATATTTAAGGATTTAAGTCTAGGCAGATAGATAATATGGAGTCCCAGAAAATACACAGAACAGGAATAATATGATGAGAGCAGTTTGAAAGGGATGATTCAAGCAGGTCTTGAGTAGTAAGACATCTCAGCATGGAGGTAAATGATGAAAAGCATTCAGTGATTTTCATTCCTTCTGTGTTTCAGTATTCTAACATCCGAAGAGGGTAAGGGAGGGAGTTAAAAGGAAGTATTTATAGGCTATTATAATCAGATTCTTTGTAATAAAATTTTCTTGTTCCATAGCTTTTGGATAAGCACAAGAATACAGAAAGCATGGTCGAGCTTCTGGACTTGTATCAGATGGAGGATGAAGCCTATAGCAGCCTTGCAGAAGCCACAACTGAACTATATCAGTATTTACTACAGCCATTCCGAGACATGAGAGAACTTGCCATGCTACGGAGACAACAGATCAAGGTATTTTTTTTTTTTTTTTTTTTAAACCTTCATAGTTCCCTACCTGTTTCAAAGTTCTCAGCCTGGCTGGCCATAGAGGAGCTTTATGCCCATAGAGGAGCTTTTTAAAAATGCAGATACCTGGTCCTTTCTCCCCAAAGATTCTGTTTTGGTCGAATAAGATTACATAGAGCCTGAGCACCTCATTTTAGAGTATCTCAAAGGGCATTCTGTTGAGTAGGCAGGGATGAGAAGAGCCTAGAAAGGTAAGTTGTAGATGCATTGAGAAATCTACAGGGAGCAGGGAGCCTGATATGGGGCTTGATCCCAGGACCCCAGGATCGTGACCTGACCCAAAGGCAGACCCTTAACGACCTGAGCCACCCAGGTGCCCCTATCCTAAGGGATCTTAAACAAAAAAAACTGTTGAAAATAATATGTAAATTTAGGTACAAAGTTAATGTTAAAAATTCAGTTGCATTTTCTGTCTTTTAGAAATGAAAATTATAGAAACTTTAAAACACCATTATAAGTATCTCTGAACATGAACTGTTTAGAAATAAATTTTACAAAATATATGAAAGTTCTGTATACTGAAAATTATAAAACTTTGCTGAGAGACATTAAGTGTACCTTAAGAAATGGGGAGATCATGATAATAGTTTGGAAGACTCAGTAATGTTTAGATGTCCATTTTCAGTTGATCTGTAGATTCAAATTAAAATTCTAGTGGGTTTTTTTCCCCCAGAAACTGACAAGCGAATTATAAATTTTTATGGAAAGGCAAAGGAGGGCTTTAACAATTTTGAAAAAGATAAAATTTGAAGTCAGGTAATAAGTCCTCCTTACTAAAAAACTAGAGAAATCCAGACATTGTACTATTGGCCTAGGATAGAATTGTAAATCAACAGAATAGAATAGAATCCAGAAGTACATGCGTGGTTATATAGTAAGTTTTTCACGAAGGTGACAGAGCAGTTCAGTGGGAGAAAGAATAATCTTTCCAAGAAATGGTACCAGAACAACTGCATACCCACATTAAAAAAACTGATCTCATATGTGGTTGGCTGAAGAGCCAGTGGGGCAAAGCTACCATCTGTGGGATTATGACTGAATGCCTCTAAGTCAGAATCCTGCCCAGGCAGACCGATAAGGCAGCGCCACAGAGACTTGGTTGGCCTCGGATAGTGGGTCCCCCACCTCCCTGCCGGCGGGCCTCCACATGTCGTGACCGGGATCTGGTGTGGAGAGCCCCTGTCCCAGGAAAGGGGGCCGCCCCGTCGCCCGTGACGCAACGCACGTTCGTGGGGAACCTGGTGCCAGACCCTTCGTAGACGACCTGCTTCTGGGTCGGGGTTTGTATGTAGCAGAGCAGCTCCCTTGCTGCGATCTATTGAAATTCAGCCTTTGACACAAGGGTTTGTTAAAAAAAAGAATTTTTAAAAAAGAAAAATTAAGGGGAAAAAAACCAAAACCAAACCATGTACAAAAATTAACTTGAAATCCACCTTAGACCTCAACAGAATCTCGTGTTCTAAAACGTGCATAAGAGGGGCGCCTGGGTGGCTCAGTAGGTTAAGTGTAGACCTCTTGATTTTGATTCGGGTCGTGAGATCGAGCCCTGTGTTGGCTCGGTGCTGGGTGTGGAGCCTGCTTAAGATCTTTACCTCTCCCCGCCACCACTCCCCCAGTTCTCTCTTAAAAAACAAAACAAAACGGAAAACTTATATAAGAAAACAGGAAGTTTTCACAATTTTGGGAAAGAAAAGGTAAAGGCTTTTTAGACAGGATGCAGGAAACTTGAGCCATAAACTTTAAAAAATTTTTTTGATAAGTTGGACTTGACCAAAATTAAACACTTAATTTTTGAAAGATCATTAAGAAATAGAAGGCAAGCGCACAGACTAGGAAAAGAAATACTTCTAATACATCTGAAAAAGGAACTGTACAGGTCAGTAAGACAACCAAAAAAATTTAAAAATCAGCTAAATATTTATTTGTTTGTTTACTTAAAGGATTTTATTTATTTGTCAGAGAGTGAGAGAGTGCACAAGCAGGGGGAGCAGCAGGCTGAGAGAGAAACAGGCTCTGTGCTGAGCAAGGAGCGTGATGTGGGGCTCCATCCCAAGACCCTGGGATCATGACCTGAGCCGAAGGCAGACGCTTAACCTGCTGAGCTACCCAGAAGTCCCTAAAAATCCACTAAATATTTAAAAGACACTTAAATGGCTAATGAGCACACACAGAGAAGCTTAAAATTGTCATCATGGAAATTCAAATTAAAACTACAGTCCCATTAGAGTGAATATAATTTAAATTTCTGGCACTAGGGCACCTGGGTAGTTCAGTCGATTAAGTGGCTGCCTTAGTCTCAGGTCATGATCCCAGGGTCCTGGGATCGAGCCCCATATTAGGCTCCCTGCTCAGTGGGGAGCCTGTTTCTGCCCACCCCCCACCTGTGCTCTCTCTCCGTCAAATGAATAAAAAAAAAATTGTGGCGCTCCCAAGGGCTGGTAAGGATATGGAGTAACTGGAATTCTCAGATATTCCTAGCATATTTTATAGTGGTGTAACCACTTTGGTAAACAGTTTGGCTGTTTCTTAAGGAGTTTTATATATATACATACCTTACTACTCAGCTATTCAAATCCTAGTTATTTATAAAAGAGAAATGAAAACATCTACTCCGAAGACTGATACACTAATACTCATGCCACCTTTCTTCCCAGTAGCCCCTAACTGGAACAGCCCCAATAACCATCAGTGGGTGAATGGATAAGCAAAATGTGGTAGTTCCGTATTACAGAATAAATACTCAGCAGTGCAAAGGAATTTACTCTTGATAGGCACGACAACATGGATAAATTGAAATCTTGCTAAGTCAAAGAAGCCAAATACAAAAATGTATATTCATGTGTGAAGGGATGGATGGCATGAGGAATCTTCTGGAGGTGATAAAAATGTTTTGTGTCTCGATTGTAGTGGTTGTTGCTTGGATGTATACAGCTGTTAAAACTCATCAAATTGAGCACTTTAAATGGATTAATTTATATATAAATTAAGCCTTAATAAAACAGTTTACAAAAAAATATGCTGAACAAAAGGCAATAGACACAGTGTAAACTGTATGAATCCATTTATGTGAAATTCTGGAGATGATGGTTCTGATCTATATTGACAGAAAGCTTAGCACTTGTTGCCTGTGGTTAGGCAGTGGAGATTGACTAAGAGGGAACAGGTGTTACAGAATCCTTTGGGTGATTGATAGGCTCTAAATTTTGATTATAGTGGTTTTTACATGAATATATAAACTTGTCAAAATTCATCAAAGTTTACACTTACATTGGGAACATTCTGTTGTATGTAAATTATAATTTAATAAGGGTGATTTAAAAAAAAAAGTATCATGTAAAAGTTGATGTAGAGGCACACAAATTGGAGTGATCAACATTGCCTAAAGATAACATGGAAAAAAAGGGATTATTGAGCACTTCACCATTGAAAGAATCAACAATTCAATAGGAAGTGGGTACATATGTCTGCACTGGAGATTGGAATACAGAATACTCCAGATACAGATAAAAACAGGAATGGTACAGTGAACAGGCATGTATGTGCTTGTGCTTTTAGTCAAAATGAATTATTGAATAAATTACCAAATCTTCACTCCTGCCTGGCACCATTGGTCAATGCTGGTAAATAGCATGGCTGGGATTGAAACACATGTCTGTTGGACTGCAAAGCTTGCTGTTTTAGTTATACTACAGGGTGTAAATTGTTTGGTATGTCTCGGGTCTAAGGATTTGTAGGAAATGAGAGGAAAGGTGGTCCAGGGCTAGAACACTATAGCATCCTGTGGAGTTTGACCTGTACTCTAGATTCTTTAGAAAGAACTTAATTTCCAGTGCTTTTAACCTAGATATTAAAGCATGATAGAAAATAAGTTAACTTGGTACCCTGAATGTATATTTGTATTATATATTATATAATATTTATAAAATATTCATATGCTTATACTTAATATGTCTTGATATTTTACAAAATATATATTCACATTTTATAATATAGTTACTATATATTTTATATTAAGTATAGTTTAGTCTTTTTTTTTTAAGATTTATTTTTTTGACAGAGACACAGCGAGAGAGGGAACACAAGCAGGGGGAGTGGGAGAGGGAGAAGCAGGCCCCCTGCGGAGCAGGGAGCCCGATGTGGGACTCGATCCCAGGACCCTGGGATCATGACCCGAGCCGAAGGCAGATGCTTAACGAATGAACCACCCAGGAGCCCCAGTATAGTCTTAATTATATTTATATAAATGATATTTAAATTTTTTTTTTTTATTTTGTATTTTTTTTTTAAGTTTTATTTTATTATGTTAGTCACCATACGTTACCTCATTAGTAGCATTAGTATCACCTGGAACCTTGTTACAAATACAGATTCCTGGTCCTTACCTCAGATCTCTACTGAAACTCTAGGGAGAGGGGCTCAGCAATCTTTGTTTTAAAAAGCCTTCCAGGTGATTATGATACATACTTCAGTGTGAGAACCACAAGTTTAAAAGCACTTGAAACCACTAAGGGATAGAACACACTGAACTCAAAGTTACAGTCTGTCTGGGACTCAGTTTTTGCATCCACAGAGTGAGATTCAAACTAGGTGATTCTATCTAGATTTTTAAACCCAGCATATTAATGAG
>NC_138375.1:87137874-87180050 GCF_054177405.1 Leptonychotes weddellii | reverse complement strand
TTTTTTTTTTTTAAAGATTTTATTTATTTATTTGAGAGAGAGAGAATGAGAGAGAGCACATGAGAGGGGGGAGGGTCAGAGGGAGAAGCAGACTCCCCGCCGAGCAGGGAGCCCGATGCGGGACTCGATCCCGGGACTCCAGGATCATGACCTGAGCCGAAGGCAGTCGCTTAACCAACTGAGCCACCCAGGCGCCCCTATCTCATTGTATCTTAAATGTGCTCTTCCACCCTTCCTCTCCCCAAGCAAATCTGTAGGTATCCTTGTGTGAGATAGAAAGATATACACTACCCAGCCCCTATGCCAGTGGACAAATTAGAAAAGGGCCTTCTTCTGGGCAGGTGCAGCTGTATACATGGCTTGGCAAAAGATGGGCTGCTTTTCAGTCTCCACGCTCTGCCCCCTTGATGGGGCACTTTTGTGCAGGGTGGTTTTTACACTGTTGGATCACTGTATACTATGGCATGCCAGCTGTGAACTATGTAGTGCCATCAGTATACATTAAGGTACCTACCTCTTGGGGCGCCTGGGTGGCTCAGTCGTTAAGCGTCTGCCTTCGGCTCGGGTCCTGGGATCGAGCCCCGCATCGGGCTCCCTGCTCAGCAGGAAGCCTGCTTCTCCCTCTCCCACTCCCCCTGCTTGTGTTCCCTCTCGCTGTCTCTCTCTCTGTCAAATAAATAAATGAAATCTTAAAAAAAAAAAAAAAAAGGTACTTATCTCTTACCTGAGCTATTTTTTCTTTGGTTTCCTTGCCTTTAGATTTCTCTCACCATTTTTTTTTTTTTTTAAGATTGATTTATTTTTAGAGAGCATGCACAAGAGCAGTGGGGAGGGGCAGAAGGAGAGAATCTCAAGTGGACTCCCTAGTGGAGCCTGACGCGGGGCTTGATTTCATGACCCTGAAATCATGACCGGAGCTGAAATCAAGAGTCAGACCCCCAACCCACTGAGCCACCCAGGCACCCCAGATTTCTCTCATCTTTAAAAAAAATTTATTTCACACTTTTTCTCAAGAATACTGATTTACTTTGAATACAAAAAATGCATGAGTGGATATTTCCAAATCTGATCATGTCATTTTGTTAATCTTGGTCACCTTCAGGTGATTCCTGGGCGTGGAAAATTTGCGGCACTACTACATCAGTATATATACAAATTTATCTTAGCATCTCTTTCACATGAGAATTGGAGGTTTTGTTTTGCTGTATTTTTCTCTTCTTCACCCACTAACCCAACAATAGACAGGAATAACACTTAAGTTTCTCATATAAAACCAGTATCCAGGGAAGTGATGTACTTCATAATAAGTAATTGATGCCAAGAAATTTGTATTTATACATTGGTCTCACTATAGCTACCTAAACTGACACGTACTTTTTTCCATTTTAAAAACAGGCACTGTTTTCTTTCTAGCCCTGAAATTGAAAACAGAGGTGTCATTGTTTTTAAGCACATGATCCAGCTGACCAATGCTGTACATTTTCTGACTTGCCAAGTTAGGAAAAGAACTTAGTATCCTGGCTTAATGTCTTAGGGTACAGTAAACTATATTAACATTTTTTTAAAAAGTTGGCTGCAGTATTAACTACTTTGTTTTAGAAGTCATTTAAACGGCATTTAAAAAGCATAGAGAGGTGTTTATGTTGCGTATATTTGAATATACCTGTACAGTGAAGTAAAGATAATCCACAATGCAGAGTACTAACCACTATATGATCACGGCGAGCTACCGGGGACCTGTGAAGTAAAGATAATCCAACAACAAAGTACAAATTATCTTCAAATACCAGCAAATTTAAAAAAGTTTTTTTCTCTTTAAAAAGCCAGAATGTAAGTTTCCTCACTTCTGTACAGTGGTTAGCCATCCAAGTGAAAAAGATTTCTATTTAATGATCAGAGTTAAGATTTTTGAATTTTGAACACTGCTTGTTCTGTTTATTAAATTTCTGTCCCGTAGTTGTCTGTAGGGGTTTGATTGGAAAAGTAAACTGGTTATTTCAGTAGGGGAGATTTTAATACAAAGAATTGTTAACTTGGCTTAAAGTTGTTAACCAGATAGTTAAGACGGCAACTAAGATATCAGAGCTAACAATTGTAAAAACAGCCACCACTCCTGGATTGGTGGCACACAGGAAAGAGATGGTAATTGTTAATGCTTTAACATGGAGAATGGACTGTGTGTGGAGCTGAAGTCTGGGGAAGGCAACATAGCTCGTCAAGGGCTGGTATGTCTCAAGTCAAAGGAGAGACCTAGATGTCTGGGAATAGAGCAGGCTGGTGTTTGTTCCCCATGGGGGGAGGGTGGGCAGAAAGTGAGGCTAGTTCTGCTAAGGCTGACAAATTGAAAACTGGATTCTGTGAACTGCTTCAGGAAGGAACTGCGGATGCTGGGGGGAAGAGGTGAATCTGTGATGATGCTCATAGGAACAGCAAACAGGAAAGTCAAGTGATATACATAGGAAGAAGCAAATCTCTTCTCCCTCCTCCAGCCCTTTCTATTGGCAAAGCCTAAACGTGGTTCACAGAGCCCCAACTCTAGCATCACAAAGCATAAGGATGAACCTGGGAACTGATGGACAAGAATTTACATATCTTTAGACTTTTTCAAAGTTAGAAAAAAAACCTAGTTATCTAGCTTATGGTTTTAGGTACAGTATACCAAGTCCTTGAAAGGGTATAAAGTTTAATCGTGTCATCAAAAAGAAGTTCTATCATAACGTGCTGAGTAAGAGTTTAAAATTTGGCTGCAGTGTTAAATTTACTAAATCTCTGGTCCACACTTATGAATATTAATTTTATACCTTTTAACTTGAGTGTTTAAAAATCGGCGGTAATCACAACAAAGCTCAAACCTTGATTTTGTTAGATAGCAAACACATCTTCTGAGTCGTCCTATCTGAGCTGAAGTCTAAGTATGCCACTTATTGCTAAGAATCCCACAGTGGTTTCCTGGTGCCTCTCAAGCTAAGTATGATTTCAGTCTGACATTTTAAGGTCTCCTAATAGTGACCACAACCTCTTTTTCTAGTCTTATCTCCCATTGCCTTTATCTGTTTTACCTAAACTCTGCCATGCTGAACTGTTCTCTTAACACACTGAATCTAACTGCCTCTAGGCTAGCCTTTTGCTCAGGTCATTTCTTGCCTCCAGCCCGCCTTTTGGGTGGTTCTCTTTCCCCATATACTATATGTATCTGTCAAAATCATACCCTTCCTTTAGAGCCCTCTGCAGTTTTGAACCTCAATAAAGTATATCCTGATCTAAACAGCTAAATGAATTCTCTTCCTGCCAAACATTTCATTTACTTTAAGGGTCTTAAAATACCTTTATTCTTTTTTTTTTTTTTAAAGATTTTATTTATTCATTTGGGATAGAGAGAAAGAGAGCATGAGCAGGGAGAGAAGCAGAGGGAGAGGGAGAAGCAGCTTCCCCGCTGAGCCAGGAGCCCGACGTGGGGCCCGATCCCAGGACCCTGGGATCATGACCTGAGCCGAAGGCAGACGCTTAATGATCTGAGCCACCCAGGCGCCCCTTAGAATACATTTATTCTTTTTTTTTTTTAAAGATTTATTTATTTATTTGAGAGCGTGAGAATGAGAGAGAGTACATGAGAGGGGGGAGGGTCAGAGGGAGAAGCAGGCTCCTCGCTGAGCAGGGAGCCCGATGCGGGACTCGATCCCGGGACTCCAGGATCATGACCTGAGCCGAAGGCAGTTGCTTAACCAACTGAGCCACCCAGGCGCCTTACATTTACATTTATTCTTTTTACACAGAGACACCCTTCACCATTTTTAATACCTGGATAAAGTTCTACTTGTTTTTTTTTTTTTGCTTTTTTTTCCCTAAAGGTTTTATTTATTAGAGCATGGGCGGAGTGGGGGGGGGAGGAAGTGGCAGAGGGAGAAGCAGACTCCCCACTGAGCAAGGAGCCCAAGGCCTGAGATCATGGCCTGAGCCAAAGGCAGACACTAAACCGATTGAGCCACCCAGGCGCCCCAAAATTCTACTTGTTCTTTCAGAATTTACTTACTCATCATTCCTATTAGAAATTTTCTTCCCAGACTTGGTATTGCGACCTCCATAGCTGGTATTTCCCATAGTATTTTAGGAATACTCTATCTTTGATATATTTTCATACTCTATTTTAATTATTTTGTTGTCTGTGTCTTCCACTAGGCTGAGTATCTTTGTATGCCTACTGCCTAGTATTGTACTGATGCTGAGAAAATGCTATAATACATCATCATTTTGAGTGAATAATCGAATGTTAAGTGATTGTGTCAAACAGAGCTCTCATAGTTACTACGTAGCACAGCCAGGTCTCCTAATTTGAAGACAGATTTCTGCAGCACAGATATCTTTGCTTACCCCACCCTCCAATTAGATTGTAAGTTTCTTAGGAGGAGAATGTGTATCTTATGTTACATCCCCTGAAGCACCCGGTACAATGGGCTCTTTATTCAAATTATATAATTGAATGATTCCAAATATTAGCCATGGTAAAGTCTAAAAGGGAGAAAAAAAACAACCATATCCAGTAGCATCATGTAAGTTTGACTCCTGCAGTATGTGACTGGAGATACAGTAATTGTCTTCTGAGAATTAATTCCAGTCTTGGTAAGTAGGGAATCTGATACCAAGAATCTAAGCTGCTCCTACTGACTTAATTGTCCTTACTTGGCACTATTTTTGTAGTCCCAGAAATGGAGCTCACGTAATTCTGTTTTCCAACTATTAAGGAAGACATTTAGGTTCTGATCATATCTCCACTTCCCCTCCCTCCCACACACACTGGAAAAAAAAGTAAGTCTCATAATTTTGCCTCTTGCTGGTCCTCCTATATGGAAACAGGAGCTCATTGTTTGCTTGACTAGAAACAGGAAACCTCTGGGATAATGTGTCTTCATCTTGTCTGGTTGGTACGGTTTGTGAACTAAAGAAGAGATAAAGCATTTTTTTGGTTCATGATTATAAAAACAATACATACACAATAAAGAAGATTTGGAAAGTACAGATTTTAAACAGAAAAGAAAAATAATCACCCATAATCTAACAAAAGATGACCTCAGTAATACATTCTACATATTTTCTCCTTTTTTCTGGACATTATGTAGTTGAAATTATGTCTATGATTTGATCTGTCTTAATATTACAACATAATCATTTTCCTTTCTTACTGGAAACCTCATAAACATTTTTGCATAGAATAGTATTTTATAGGTGTATCATCTGTAATATTCTCCATTGTTAGATATTTGTGAGACAGTTTTTCTTTTATTTCGAAAAACATTATAGTGAACATCTTTGGTTATTTTTCTTTGAAGGTATTTTCTTAAATAGGTGAGAAAATAGGTATTTAAGAAAAGAATATGGTATCATAAAATAATTGCCAGAAAAGGTTTTCATCAATTTATGGTTCTAACAGCAGTATATGAGTTTGTGCCTGTTTACCATGACCACAATAACCCTGGTTACTTTTTTAAAAAATATTTGCTTCGGGGCGCCTGGGTGGCTCAGTCGTTAAGCGTCTGCCTTCGGCTCAGGTCATGATCCCAGGGTCCTGGGATCGAGCCCTGCATCGGGCTCCCTGCTCTGCGGGAAGTCTGCTTCTTCCTCTCCCGCTCCCCCTGCTTGTGTTCCCTCTCTGGCTGTGTCTCTCTCTGTCAAATAAATAAAATCTTAAAAAAAAAAAAAATTTTGCTTCATGAGTTTTTCTAAATAGGTTTGTCATCCTACTATCTAAAAACAGGTATTTTGTGTCTTCTCCATTCTCCCGTACCAACCTTTTCTTATCTGGACTCTTTTTTCACAGGGGAAAATGGAGATCATCAAAGAGAAATTCCCCTCATGCTTCTACAAATCCAAAACTTGACTTTCTTTATGCCCATGGAAGAACTTTCCCTACATTTGCCAAGAGCAAATTCCCTACACCAGTACTCTGAATCCTGTTCCTTCCCATGTTGTTCTTAAGGACCTTTCTACTATAATTAGTCCCATTTTCCCCTGGCATCTTTATGTTTTCCCTTTGCTAGATACAGCTTATCACTTCTCAGCCTGTTCCATGATCTCCCATTAAAATAAAACAAAAAGCAAAAGGCTTACCCTTAAGCTTGTCCTCTCCTAGCACCACCCTTTTTTCCTCTATTCACTCAGATCTCTCAAAAGAGTATTTATTTATACATATGTCTACATCTCTCTCCTCATTAAAAACAGGTGCAGAGTGAATTTTTAATTTACTTACTCTTTTAGGAAATATTTTAGATTGCCTATTTCATGCCAGGCAGTATGCTAGTGAGAAGCAGAAAAATAAAAACCAAAAGAAAACAACAAACCACACACTCAAAAAAAGCCTGTGCATTCTCTGCCCTCATAGAACTTTCAGAGGGGGAAGCAGTTAATAGTTAAAGGTCACGAAATCTTATAAAGTATGATTTGGTAAGTGCTTTGAAGGAAAGTTATATGTGTTGCACTGAAGAGGTTATAATGGGAAGTTGGGAAGACTTCAATGATCTAGTAATTGAACTGAGATCTGAAGATGTCATGGGAGTTAATAGGCAAAGGAAATTTGCTTATACTCTAGAATTAAGTTGTTGCTAAGTTCAGTGATCTTAATACTGTTAGATCTTTGGGTACTAGGTGTCATCCTACATCCAACAAGCAGTGTTGGACAGATTTTATTTCCTTTGAATCTTGCTCCTTATGTGATTCCACACTTGCCTGGTGTCCCCACTTCCTCTAGCTTTGTTTCTGTAGGCTGTTGACCCAGCTTCACAGTCAGAATTCCTTAGGGCTCAATCATGAGCCTTTTTCTCATGACTTCCTTAGATAACCTCTTTCACTCTGATGACTGTAAATGTCATCTGTATGTCAAGGCTACCTAAATTTATATCTCTAGCCATGAACTTTGCAAAATCAAGCTTAACGTATATAAAATGAAATCCTTGATCCTCGCCCCTTTGAAACCAGCAATTCCTTCATTGTTTACTTTTTGAGGAGATGGCAGTTCTATATACAGATTTTTTTTTTTTTTTTTTAAGATTTTGAATATTTTTTTTAAGTAATCTCTACACCCGATGCGGGGCTTGAACTTCCAACCCGGAGATGAAGAGTCTCATGCTCCATCAACTGAGCCAGCCAGGCACCCCCAGATTTTTTCTAGTCATTCTTTTTTATTAGGGAGTGCACACACACACAAGCAGGGGGAGGGGGAGAGGGAGAAGCAGATTCCCTGCTAAGCACGGAGCCCCATGTGAGACTCTATCCCAGGACCCTCAGATCATGACCTGAGCTGAAGTCAGATGCTTAACCTGCTGAGCCACCCAGGTTCCCCTCTAGTCATTCTTGATCCCTCCTTATGCCTTGCTATGGTCCATTCATAACACTGCTTATTATAAATTGCTCATTGTGTGCTCGGTTCTGTACTAAATGCTCTTGCATATATTTACCCCTCTATCTGGAAGCCTCTTCATTTGCTTAAGAAGCAATATATTGTTTTTTCAAGATTAAAACCAAATATTATCTTCCTTTAGGTTACATTTCCTGGTGATTAAATTTTTTTAAATACGGTAATGCAGTATTTTATTTATTCTCTTAATAACTAATACTCAGGAACTTTTATAATACTAATATAACTTAATCTAAAAGAATCAACTTAATTGTTTACATTTCAATATTGGGTATGAGAGAGAGTCAAAATAATTATAGTCAAAATTATTATATAAAAAATTATAGGAAATGCTCAGTGTTAGTCTACATACAATTTAGTTTTTGGCATAAAGTTATTTAGTTGCCAGGAAGAACGTTTGGTTTACTTCACTAATAGGAATATCTCTTAATGCTGGGATGGCCTCTTCTTGGTATTTCTTCTGCTGTTGATTTTTAGCATAGTTATCTGTGATTGTATGAATGGAGTAAGAGTACGTAACCAATTACTATAGTGATGAAGAAGTAGACGGGCAATGCAACTGACCAGTATTTTTGAGGCCAATAGGTTAATCCTAAGGAATTTAGCCAAGATTCAGGAATAAATGCCCACACAAGATACAGGATGAAGCCAAATTGAGAGCTTGAGAAAAGAACAAAGCCATAAATCGTTCTTTCTGGCAATGGCGACGGTGAGTTTTCCACCATTTTCCCTGTGGCTTTAGACAATCTTGGGTCCTCGAAGTGCCCACTCAGGCCCCTCCCGACAGCTCGGCCACTTCAGTGCCAAGTCCCCCACGCAAGCCCCTTCTGGAAAGCCTCCGCAGGGGTGAGAAAGGGCTCCTGGTGATTAAAATTTTATTTTGGGGGGCGCTTGGGTGGCTCAGTCGTTAAGCGTCTGCCTTCGGCTCGGGTCATGATTCCGGGGTCCTGGGATCGAGCCCCGCATCGGGCTCCCTGCTCCGCGGGAAGCCTGCTTCTCCCTCTCCCACTCCCCCTGCTTGTGTTCCTGCTCTCGCTATGTCTCTCTCTCTGTCCAAAAAAAAAAAAAAAAATTTTAAAATTTTATTTTGGGTTCAGGCTGTTCTTTTAATTTGTTTATTGCACCATTTAGCGAATAGAGCCTGTATTTCTAGTTCTGAAATTGTTTTACAGCTTTTTTGGCGGCTCATGATAGTTGATTAGTTTTTCAGAAATATGCCAGGGATGGGTTAATACCTTTCTCTGTGTTTTTTTTTTTTTCATCATCCTAATAAGATGTTAACTTCTCATTTAATTTTTAGGCAGTCTTTTCTCACTATATGATAAAGCAGGATAGAGTGCACAAAGGGTCCATTGCTAGTCTTGCTGGATTTCACCTTTCTTCCATGTTAAACATACCTGTGTAGTGTTTTTATATACTTTTATATTAATACTGTCACTTCTGTGAATTTTACTTTAGCATTCAGCTGGTACATCCCTGTCCATCATTAGATTTTCAACTCTCTTTTGTTCTATTTGTAACTCTTGCAAATAATATTTAATTTTTGTCTTTTACTTTTGTCCAGAGATCTTTAGTAGATAGACGTGCTGGTTTTTATAAATTACCAGTCTTAAAAATCTGAGTTTTCAATTATTTATGTCCAGTTATAAATAAGTATTTAGTGGCACAAATAATTCTTAACCTGAAAATATAATTATCATAAAGGAGGAAATATATTTCTTGTTATCTCAGCACCCAAAAATAACATCTTAACATTTTGCTGTATGTCCTTTTTTATATGTGAAGGAGGGGAAGGGTGAAAAAGTAGAGAGGAATGGGGAACAGATTTCTGTGTCAGATGTCTTTAATGTTACTGTTAATTTGTTTGTTTTGTAAATTAATAGCTTGTACTCTAGAGCAAGAGAAAATAAGTATTCTTTGTTTTAGCACAAGGCACAATGCCTGCCTGATAACTAAACATTCAGTAAATGTTTAAGGAATGAATGAAGAAAGAAAGAAATGGGCTTTTTAATTTTTCTTTTTTTCTGAAGATTTCCATGGAGAATGATTATCTGGGTCCCCGAAGAATTGAAAGTCTACAAAAAGAAGATGCTGATTGGCAGCGAAAAGCTCACATGGCTGTGCTGTCGATTCAGGATCTTACTGTCAAATACTTTGAAATAACAGCGAAAGCACAAAAAGGTAAGTTTCCTAGTAAAGTTATCCTTGTTAGATGTTTTTGAAAATGAGTGGTTTAAATATTTCATGTTTGCAGGAGTTCTGTGGAAGAATGTACAAAGACTACTCATAGTCCTAGTAGTTAAAAAAGATCACTATTAGCAAATTATAGTAGATCCTTTCAGTCTTTTCTGGGCATGTGTTTACACATACTCCACCTTTAAAAAATAGTAATTGGGTGTTAGTGTAACGTAATTCAGTTCTGACACTAACCCGTTACAGACCCCACAGCTTAA
This sequence comes from Leptonychotes weddellii, assembly GCF_054177405.1. NCBI lineage: Eukaryota > Metazoa > Chordata > Mammalia > Carnivora > Phocidae > Leptonychotes > Leptonychotes weddellii. The sequence continues at coordinate 87,170,192 of NC_138375.1, read as the reverse complement.
AGGCACAGTTCGCATTGAGACTGCCCACATTGAAGACACTACTTGGAAATTTAGAGGGTCCCCAGGCCTTCTGCACTTCTCACCAACTGATGATAAATTTGGGGGTTCACACAGCCTTTTTAGGTTTGATCATTTGCTACAGTGACTCACAGAACTCAGGAAAGTACATACTTGGGATTACAATTTATAAATGATAAAAATCAAGACAAGCCAAATGAAGAGATTCATAGGGCAAGGTCTCTGAAGGTCCGTTCCTTCCAACTTCCTTCCATAGATGGCCATGGAAATCCTTCAGTCGCAGTTTAAAATCACTGCTATTCATTATTTTCGTTATCTACCTGGCATTAACACAGTTTAGCATTCAGGTTATTCCTTCAGGAAATCCACATTTCCTTAAAAGTTGTACTGAAGCAGTTTATTCCTTCAGAATGCCAGTGTGCTAAAGGAGAATGCTCCCTTTGATTCTTTAGCATCATTTGACATCGTCATTAAAAAAATAAAAATAGGAGTTTGATAGGTGAAAACTAGTACTGTGTTTTTAAATTTTGCATTTCCTTGGTTATTACGGAGTACTTTTTGTTTTTTATGTAATAATTGGTATTTGCATATCCTTCCTTTCCAGTTATAATACCTTTTGCCTATTTTGGTATGGTGGATTTTTTTCTGTTGATGAATAAAAGCTCCTTATATTTGTTGATATTTTTATTATATTTATATTATAGTTATATTAACACTTGGACATCTGTTGCAAATATCTATTCCTAAATTTTAACTTTTATTGTATACAAATTTTACTTGTAAAAACTATGAGCTTTTAAGAATGATTTTTAAAAAATCTTTGAATTGTTACTTATATTTTCTAAAGTTAGTTTCTGTATTCCTCAGAATAGTTAAAACCTAGTAAAATTCTTTTATATACTTGGGTTTCTTTCTGGACTCTTTTCCAATGATAAGTCTTTTCTTATGCTTTGATTAATGATAATAGCTTCATAATGAAATTTATTACCTAGCTTATCAATTAACCCCTCATTATTATTCAATAATTTTTTGGGTATTTAGTCAGTTATTCTTCTAGAAGATAGTACTATAATCCTTTTTTAAAAATTACTTCTTCTCAAACTAATGTAGTTCTTTTTTCTTTTTTTTTTTAAGATTTGATTTATTTAGGGGCGCCTGGTGGCTCAGTTGGTTAAGCGACTGCCTTCGGCTTAGGTCGTGATCCTGGAGTCCCAGGATCGAGTCCCACATCGGGCTCCCTGCTCAGCAGGGAGTCTGCTTCTCCCTCTCCATCTGACCCTCCCCCCTCTCATGCTCTCTCTCTCTCTCTATCTCATTCTCTCTCTCAAATAAATAAATAAAATCTTAAAAAAAAAAGATTTTATTTATTAGAGAGAGACAGCGAGAGAGGGAACACAAGCAGGGGGAGTGGGAGAGGGAGAAGCAGGCTTCCTACCGAGCAGGGAGCCCAATGCGGGGCTCAGTCGCAGGACCCTGGGATCATGACCTGAGCTGAAGGCAGACGCTTAAGGACTGAGCCACCCAGGTGCCCCACAACAGTGATTTTTAACTAAAGGTGATTGTGCCACACGAAAGGACATTTAACAGTCTCTGGAGACATTTTGGTTGTCCCAACTACTACTGAGAGGGTTACTAGTATCAGTAGAGGCCATGGATTATGTTAAACATCCTATGTTACATAGGACAAGCCACCCTATGATGAAGAATTTTCTGGCTGAGAATGTCTAAAGTGCTGAGTTTGAGAAGCTTTAGTCTTCTTAAAAAAAAAAAAAATGCATGGTCAATCATATCAGTAGATGCTGAAAAAGCATTTGACGAAATACAGCGTGCTGTGTGTGATGAAAACACTCGGGAAACTAGGAATAGAAAAGAACTTCTTTAAATTTGGTAAAGGACATCTGCAAGAACTCTATAGCCAATATCACATTTAATGGTGGAAGACTGAATGCTTCCCCCCCTAGAATGGGTAAAAAGTCTAGGATGTTTACTCTTAACCCCTCTTATTCAACATAATAAAATAAATCTTAGTTGTAATAAGGCAAGAAAAAGAAAGAAAAAGCTTATAGTTGGAAAGGAAAAAATAAATTGATTCCCATTTTAGATAATGTTTAGGTTGAAAATTGTATGGAATCTATTTTTAAAAGCTTCCAACTACCAAGTGACTTTCTCAGGATAACAGGAAATATGGTCAGCAACCCAAAAATGAATCCTCTTTATATAAGCAATGAATAGTTGGAAATAGAAAATTTTTTAAAAATTCCATTTATAATAAGTCTGACAAAACACGTACAGGATTTGTAATGCTTACGATTAGATTAACAAGATGAAGAAACCACAAACCTAAGTAAATGGATAGACATGTTGTGTTCATGTATTGGAACGTCCAACATAGTAATGATGTCTGTTCTCTCCAAAGTGATCTGTAGATTTAACACACTGCCTACCAAAAAGCAGGACTTTTTCCTATAAATGTAAGCAGGCTGATTCTAATTTTACATGGAAGGACAAAGGAACTAAGATACCTAAAAAAACAGTTTAGAAAAAAAGAAAAGCAGAATCACGTTTACGGGACTTTACAAATTATAGAGCCACTGTGGCATGGTATTATGGAAGGGATAGACATGTGAACCAATGGGATAGAATAGAGAATAAGAAATAAATTCACAATACATGGCCATTTACTCTGCAAATTAGCACTGGAAAAGATGTTCAAGACCATTGGTCATTAGTATGCACATTAAAACCACAGTGAGTTAGCAACATACCCCTATTAGAATGGCTGAAAGAGAAAAATACAATATTAAGGGCAGACAAGGATGTAGAGTAACTAGAACCTTCCCTGTATTGCTGGTGGTAATGCAAAATTGTACAATCTCGTGAAAATGAATGCAATTTTTTTTTTTAAGATTTTATTTGAGGGAGATAGAGCAAGAGAGAGAGCACATGCAGAGGGCAGAGGGAGAGAGAGAGAGAAGCCGAATTTCTGAGCTGAGCAGGGAGCTCGACATGGGGCTTGATCCCAGGACTCTGGGATGATGACCTGAGCCAAAGGTAGACACAACTAACTGAGCCACCCAGCCGCCCCTGAATGCAATTTCTTATGTAAGTTAAAGATGTGCTTACCGTCTGACCTAGCAGTCCTACTTGAACATATTTGCCTTAGAGCATTATGACAATTTTAAAAAATAAATTAAAAAACAGTACGTTAAAATGTTAGTAATAGTTCCTTTTAACATTTAAAGATGTCTTTTCCTGGGCGCCTGGGTGGCTCAGTTGGTTAAGCGACTGCCTTCTGCTCAGGTCATGATCCTGGAGTCCCTGGATCGAGGCCGTCATTGGGCTCCCTGCTCGGCAGGGAGTCTGCTTCTCCCTCTGACCCTCCCCCCCATGTGCTTTCTCTCTCTCATTCTCTCTCTCTCAAATAAATAAATAAAATCTTTAAAAAAAAAAGTCTTTTCGTACTGTAAACTATTTTTATGAAATAGTTTTCTGTAAATTATTTGGTTTAGAGTCTTTCTGTGCTTTCTAGGTGCATTCTTTAATGTTTTAAAAAAAGTTTGCATTATGATTAAAAATACATAACCATTATGGGGTGCCTGGGTGGTTCAGTCAGTTAAGCATCTGACTCTTCATTTGGGCCCAGGTCATGATCTCAGGTTCCTGGGATCGAGCCCCATGTTGGGCTCTTTGTTCAGTGGGAGTCTGTTTAAGATTCTCTCCCTCTCTTTCTGCCCCTCCCCTTGTTCTCTCTTTCTCAAATAAATAAATTTAGAAATATATAACCATTATAGAAAATTTAGAATATTAGAGGGGGGAAACCCTACATACATCTGTAATCCTACTGCCTATGCAACCACTTTGTGTTCCTATCAATTTTTTTTTCTATTTATGGCTTATTACAGAATTGCTGTGATTTTGTATATATTTTTATATATGGTTCATAATTCTGGCTCTATACAATTTTGATGATTGCTCTTATTTTATATTTCTCCAATTTTAAGCAAAATATTTTTGTATATGACAGGCATCATTATAGGGTTCCAAATTCTTCATTAGAGTCACTGTAGACTTCTTTATATCTCACTTCTGGTGACTTTATCCTAGTAGGAAGCTTTTGAACCCAAACAGAGAGAGATTTGCTTGGCCGTTCAGTTTTCCTTTATTTTCCTTTTCTGAGTATGTTTCCTTCCTCCCATGTCAGGGAAACAGAATGAACTCTCTGTGGCTTTATGCTGCTGATAGTAATAGCTCTCCTTTATGTTTCCAGCCAGAAGGTAACTTTCTGATTTCTTTTTTTAGAGGAAGAGTAAAAGACGCCCTTTTATTTTATTTTTTTTTTCATTTACTGAGCCAGATGTAACAATTTTGATATATTACTGCTTAGCTTTTATTTTAAATATTTGATTATTTATTTTAGAGAGGGATAGGGAGGGAGGAACGGAGTGAGCTCATGAGCAGGAAGGGCAGAGGAGAAGGAGAGAGAATCTCAAGCAGACTCTGTGCTGAGCACAGAGCTGGATGTGGGGCTGGATCTCATGACCCTGAGTTCACTACCTGGGCTGAAACCAGGAGTCAGACGCTTAACTGACCATGCCACCCAGGCGCCCCTATTACTGCTTAGCCTTTTTTTTTTTTTTCCTTTTCAGATTTTATTTATTTATTTGACACAGAGAGAGAGCACAAACAGGGGGAGCAGTAGGCAGAGAGAAAGGGAGAAGCAGGCTCCCCGCTGAGCAGGGAGCCCAATGTGAGGCTCAGCCCTAGGACCCCGGGACCATGCCCTGAGCCGAAGGCAGACATTTAACTGACTGAACCACCCAGCCACCCCTAGTGCTTAACTTTAAAAACATCTTAAATAGGCTCATTTCTGACAGGTATATATGTTAGCATATTAAACTTTTTAAAAAATAGATTGAACATGATATTTTTTGAACACCAGAACTATATTGCACTCAGATTTTTTTTTACATATACAGATCATCATACACTATTATTATAGAGTTGTTACTCTGAAAATGTGAAAGGTCCCTTAGCAAGAATCTTTATTCTTGCCAGCAGAGGGAGAGAAGAATCTGTTTTAGAGATATCCCAAGGGTATTCCAAGTATTTTACATTCACAAACAATTTTCTGTGTCACTGTCGTATTTCTGAGCTGTTGGGGAAAATAATTCCACTTGAAGAGAGTAACAGTGAGATGTAAGAATATGTTCTAGCCAAGGTATTAGAAGACAAAGTATGGATTAGCTCTTGTGGTAGGTAACAACATGAGACTGAATTAGGACAGGAAGCTACTTCTGACAGTAAGGTGGAGAGCAAGAGAGTTGATGCCATGGGAAGTGGAAGAGACACACGAAATAACTCTCATTATCTCATTTAATTTCCACAAAAGCTTTTGAACTAGATACTCTATGTCCTTTTTTCACAAGCAAGGGAATGGAGCCCCAGAACAATGACGTTTCTTGCCAAAAGTTACATGTCAGTTACAGGTGGAATTGGGAATTTAACTCTATTATTTCACTCCAAATCCTCTGATTTTTGTTTTCCTACATTGTATTACTATATTGATCTTATGGTTGCAGAAATACTAGATATACAGTTTAAAAGATAGGTAGAACTTTAAAATGGCAAAGTCATTTGATATTTAACCAGTGAGTAGATTTTGTTAAAAAGCCTAAAATCGAGATTCAGAGCAAGATTATGCATTGAAAAATTACCTTTTATATTAGCACTTGAAGGCCACAGAAAAACTGAAACCCAAAGAACCTATTTAACTATATTGAGAGGAGAATCTAAGTCAGCACAGTGCGTCATCTGTTATTATAGGAACTCAACAGATAGTTTTTAAAGTCTGTATAAATTGAGAAACAGTCAATTTTTATAAAGAATACTGTTTTATAAAAACTATTTTTATATGGAAGTAACCACCAGAAACAAAAGTTGGTCGCATCTGGGCATTGAGATTAAGGGGTCGAGGAGAGCTGAGCCCAAGAAACTGCTCTTTTTCTTTAGCAGCCTGCCTGTACAGATTTAATTTTTAAGTATGTCCATGTATTATTGTAAAAAAAAAATTTAAGATTTCACAAAACTCGGAGACAAAGATTTACTGAGATATACTTCATTGCAAAAGATGGTTAGGACATAATAGTAGTACAGAATTACCATTTACATATACAAGATACTACTAGTGAACGTGTAGTGACTTAAAGAGCCGGACTAGTTCAGTGCTAAACAGATAGCTATCTTTTTTGTGATGTGTGTGTCTGACCTGTTAAAGTGCTTGGGCATAATGATGGTTGGTTTAATTGTATAGGACCCAGGATCTCAGTGATAAGCTTCTTCAACTGGAAAAGATACTAGCTGTTTGATTGTCAAGAAGTATCTCTTGAAATAGGGCTCTGTTGTGGCAAATAAAAAGTTACTTTTTTCTTTTCCTTTTTGGGGCATGTGGGAGAGGGAGTTGGGTGTTTTCCCTGGGACTTGGTTGTAGTGCTCCAACTCTAACCTCAGAATAAGCTCCATGCTAACATCTAGGATTTTTTTCCCTTCATCAGATCATTATAGTATTTTTGGAGGAACTCAGAATGATAAGATTAACACATGGATTTAAATAAATAATTTCAAAGAATCTTGAATAGTTAGGACTCTCATTTCAATTAATGTACCCAAGAAAAAGTGTAACCCTTTATAAAGTATGTATAAAACCTTTGAGGGATGCCTGGGTGGCTCAGTTGGTTAAGCGTCTGCCTTCGGCTCAGATCATGATCTCAGGGTCCTGGGATCGAGCCCCACATTGGGCTCCTTGCTCAGCGGGGAATCTGCTCCCTCTCCCACTGCCTGCCGCTCCCCCTGCTTGTGCTGTCTGTCAAATAAATAAGTAAAATCTTTTTTAAAAAAATAAAAGTTTTAAAATCTGACAACTCAGTTTTTATCTTCACAAAGTTATTTCTGATGATTATTTAGGATTCTTATTGAAGATAATAGAATCTAAGATATGTTAAGTTATATTTTCGAGCTGCTAAGAGATAACTTAAGGGAGTAGGATTTATTTGTTTATCATTATGTGTGTGGTCAGCGAGATCTAAAACTTTGAAATTCTTTAGTATCAAGTTGTCTTGTGTCTTAATGTCTCTACAAAATTACTATTAATAGCTGTGTATGATCGAATGAGAGCAGATCAGAAGAAATTTGGTAAAGCATCGTGGGCAGCAGCTGCAGAACGTATGGAAAAACTCCAGTATGCAGTTTCTAAGGAGACTCTGCAGATGATGAGAGCGAAAGAGATCTGTTTGGAACAGAGGAAACATGCACTGAAAGAAGAGGTAACAAAAACCATCAAAAATATATATAAAATTTAAAAAGATGATGTGTGATTTGTTTTTTATCTTTGTACAAGACTGGCATTTTTCTGACACTGCAGGCTCTTGTTAATTTTGCATTGTTTCCGTGAGATGGTAACAGTCATGATGGAGCCTGTCCTTGGAGTTGCCGGTAAGAGACGAGGTAGAGAGAGAGGAGGGAGAGACAGAGGAGGGGGAGAGAGAGGGGAGGGAGACGTTCGAGGTACTCTCGCAGCATCACAGGGTGGCTGTAGGCAGTAGTGCACTCTTAGAAAGGAGGTTGACATTAGAATTTCCTTGTTGTCTTTAAACTTTTTTTGTACTGTAAGGTTCATAGCTTTATTAAGAAAGTTTCAGTGCCCAGAGAAATACAGAAAAATCTTAAGGCCGTAGAATTTTGTTAGAATTGATTATATTATACTCAAACCATTACCTTTTGGAGCTTCCCTTTTTAATCCTACTGGAACATAAAACAGGAGAGATCCTTAGCAGAGGTCCAGTTTTCTTAAACCTCTTCATGAATACCCCTCCAAAAAAGAATAGTTTTAGAAATCCTTGAAGAGGTTGCTGATAAACTTATGTAAAATATATCTAAAGTGATCTTTTAAAAATTAACCATGTTTCGGGTGTCTGGATAGCTCAGTCAGTTGAGCATCCAGCTCTTGATTTTGGCTGGTTATCTCGTGGTCATGGGATTGAGCACCACGTTGAGCTCAGTATGGAGTCTGCATGGGATTCTCCCCCACTCGTGTGCGTGCTCTCTCTCTCTGTCATAAATAAAATCTTAAAAAAAAAGGGGGGTGCTTGGGTGGCTCAGTCTTTAAGCGTCTGCCTTGGGCTCAGGTCATGATCCCAGGGTCCTGGGATCGAGCCCCACATCGGGCTCCCTGCTCCACGGGATGCCTGCTTCTCCCTCTCCCACTCCCCCTGCTTGTGTTCCCTCTCACACTGTGTCTCTCTCTGTCAAATAAATAAATAAATAAAATCTTTAAAAAAAAAAAAATCTTAAAAAAAGAAAAACCTAACCACTTTTTTTCATGGTCATCCTGTTCTTCAATGGTTTTAGTATTCATACTCATACTGCCCAGTGCAACATGGAATATACCATTGATGCCCATGTCTTGGTGAAAATAGTGAAACCATTAGATGTATACTATTTTTCGTTTCCTCCAGGCCATTATTTTTTAAATGCTATTAAACATTTTATGTTTTATTATTAAATTGGGCCAGAACAGATTGCTTTTCATGAAAGGGTACTCAAATATCTACATTGGTCTTTTGCTGATAGTTTTCCTAAGTATTAGAAGCAGCAAATCTTCATGTTGTTCAGGGGTCTCAACTCTAGTTTTAAAAGTGAATGAAGATTAAAGCTGCTGTTAGGGATGAACCTAAAAGGGTGTTCTAGATTGCATATAGTAGGACTTTATGGTTTAGGCACAATTATTCAGTTTGTGCCTTTTGTACCAAGAGTTAAAAAATATTTCAGAGATGAGGGCGCCTGGGTGGCTCAGTTGGTTAAGTGACTGCCTTCCGCTCAGGTCATGATCCCGGAGTCCCTGGATCGAGTCCCACATCGGGCTCCCTGCTCGGCAGGGAGCCTGCTTCTCCCTCTGACCCTCCCCCCTCTCATGTGCTCTCTCTCATTCTCTCTCACACAAATAAATAAATAAAATCTTTAAAAAAAAAAAAAAAGAAAAAATATTTCAGAGATGAAAAATATTTGAATCATTATATAAATTTTGGATTGTTTCCCCTTGTTTTCATTTGAGATAATTAACAATTTATTGTATCATTATTTTATTAAGGCATTTTTGAAAAAATAAAGTCACTTTTTTGGGCTGACACAGTATGCACGAAATATTTCTTTTTTCTTTTTCTTTTCTTTTTTTTAAAAGATTTTATTTATTTGACAGAGAGCGAGCAGGAGAGCACAAGCAGTGAGAGCGGCAGAAGGGAGAGGGAGAAGCAGGCCCCCTGCCCAGCAGGGAGCCCGATGTGGGGCTCGATCCCAGCACCCTGGGATCATGACCTGAGCCGAAGGCAGTCGCTTAACCAACTGAGCCACCCAGGCGCCCTGCATGAAATATTTCCAAAACCAAACTACTTCATTTCCTCTTACTAGATCTTCTTAAATCTTCCTTTCTGTTAAAGCCTCAGTTCTTCAAGATACTCCAGGCTCAAAACTTTAACTCTTTCCTTTCATTTGTCGGCTTTTTCTGCCTTTTGGAATCCTCCCCAATTCACATGTCCCTCCTCAGTTATTTATTCAACAAACATTTATTAAGTGGGTTGTTTTTTGTTTGTTTGTTTGTTTTTGCCAACAGTTTTAACGGGTGATTGAGATAAAGAAAGACATGATTAATACCCCTTGTCTCCCTATCTCCCTCCAACACTTTTTAAAGCCTAAATAAGATGCAGCCACAGTGTTTAGAGTTCTTTGTGGTGGGGCAAGACATGTACAGTGTGAAAATAAGCTGTGAGATAAGCAGCTATCATTATATACAAGGTGGACCATTGCAGGAGTACTCAGCTTTGTCCTAGGTAAAGAGAACTATATGTTCCAGGAGCCCCAGGGGCAGGGAGGAAGAGTCAGCCTAGTTTTCTGGACCAAGAGTCATGAGAGATGAGGTTGAAAAAGTAAGCAAAATTTGGGGCTGGCCTTCTGCATCCTACCAAGGAGTTTGAATTTCGCCCTAAAAGCAGTATGGAGCCACTCTAAAGTTTTCATCAAGGCGTAACACAATCAAATTTATTCTTATGAAATAATGACTCTGACCAGTTCATAGAGAATTGACTGGAAAGTCATTCTTCAATCTTGAGCCATTTTCCTCACATGCTTTTCTAACTGTGTTTCATTGTTGATAGTGGAAAGCAAGGCATTTCTCAAAAATGAGTGTAAATACCAGGAATGTAGACCCTTCACTCAATAACAAAAGAGGTTTAAGTTGAAGGCAATAGGGAATTGGGAAAAGTTAAATCATGCGTTATGTTTTGGATCTGAAATTGCTCCTTTAAAAACTACTCAGGTTTGCACAGCATTCTTGGGTAGTTAAGAAGTGAGTAAAGGTAGGTTGGTGATGGTCAGATCCAGACTGCACACACCCAGGCTCCTGAGTATACTCGGGCTGTGCCTTTGTTCAAGTAGTACTGAAGTCATCTTGTAAGGGCTGGTTAAAGGAGGCAAGAAGTGTGGCGTTTTATTGGGCAGAGGAGAATGATCTGGGTGAGGCAACTGAATTTGTGTTAGTTATTTTTAAAAAGCAATTATACCTCAGAAGGATTAGAATAAAATTATTTGTCTGATTAGATTTGTTGTACAGTTCCCCTTTATCCACAGTTTTGCTTTCCACAGTCAGCCTTCGTCCTGAAGCAAATGATCCTCCTCCTGATATATTGCCAGAAGCTCAGTACTAGCTAATGCTGCATCACAGTGCGTACGTCATTCACCTCACAGGTGAATGGGTGAAGAGTGAGACCACATTCACATAACTTTTATTACAATATATTATAATTGTTTTATTGCTCTTAACCTCTTACTGTGCCTAATTTGTGAAGTACTTCATCATAGGTATGTATGTATATATAGGTTTCAGTACTATCTGTGGTTTCAGGCATCCACTGGGGATCTTGGAACGTATCCCATGTTGTACTTTGTAGCCCACAGTGGTTTTTTAAAACCACATTAAGACATAATTTGTGTACACCTGAAACTAACATAACATTGTTAACTATACTTCAATTAAAAAAAATTCACTATACAATTAAAAAATTTCACTAAACTATACTTCAATTAAGATACCATACCGTTCACTCATTTAAAGTATATAGATTCAGTGCTGTTTAGTATACTAACAGAATTACGCACATCACCACAATCAACTTTAGAACATTTTCATCACCCTGGAAATAAACCTGACCCCGTTAGCAGTGATTCCCCATCTCCTCTCTAAACTTTCCTAGCTGACCATTAATCTTTCTATAAATTTGCTATCCTGGATATTTCATATAAATGGAATCATAAAACGTGGGTTTTTTTTTTTTAAACATTTATACTTAACATAATGTTTTCACAGTTCATGCTGTAGATGCATGAGTGTTTAAGTTAGTTTTTTTGTAGAATGATACTGTATTCTGTGATTAATACCACATTTTGTGCATTCATCAGTTGATGAACATTTGGGCTCTTTCTACTTTGGGAGTATTATGAACAATGCTGCTGTAAACTTTCATGCTCAGGATTTTCATTTATCTTGGTATATACTTAGGAGTCAAACTGCTGTTAACTTTTTGAGGAACTGCCAGGCTGTTTTCCTAAGCAGCTGTACATTTACATTTACATTCCCATCAGCCGTGTACGACAGTTAGAATTTCTCCACATCTTTCATCTCATCCTTAATACTTAAAATTTGTCTCTTTTACATTATAGCATGCTGGTGAGTGTGAAGTGGTTATCTCATTTGCATTTTCATCATGGTATTGAGTATCTTTCTGTGTGCTTATTGGCCACTTATACTAGATACAGCTCTTATATGGGATACATGATTTGAAAATATTTGCTCCCATTCTATGGATTGACCATATTGGTTTTTAGAACACTGGCTATATCTGAGAGTACTGTATTTTAGTTTCTACGGGAAAACAAATTGCCTCCACTTTTTTACTGTATGAAATTTTTTTTGGCTTAGAAGGTAGACTTAGATAGTCCTTACTGACATTTTAAAAGTGCATATGCTTAACTCTTGTTTAAAAAATAGTATGAGATAACATCGTTATGGCTTTGATCTAGGAAGAAGTCTTTTGTTAATAATTTTAAATTGTGATTTTTACCCTTAGGTTTTGTTTGCTACTAGTGTTGGTAAAATTGTAACTTGTCTTGTCCTAGAACTTTTTCACACTATATTCAGCATCTCTTTGCAAGGATTTCAGTCCCACTTGTGTTCCCCTGTAGCATTTCTACTGCAGTCTCCTTTTCCTGATTAGCTTTCTCCCTTATGTGACTAGCTGTCTGATTTTTAAGTTCCAGAACTTTTAAAACTTAAAATCATAGCATTTTTGTTAGGTTTTTGTTTTTAAATCCTAGCATTTTTTTTGCCTGTGAAGTAGAGAACCATTCTTTGTCTTCCTCACATGTACCAGCTTTGTTGTTCTAGCAAGCTGACACTGAGTTACAGAGTACCTAAAAGAACTGCTTGAGGGTAAGATTTCTCGTTATTAGCTATTGTAAGAACATTGTTCTTACTGGAATTGGTCTAGGGTGGTAGAAGAAGGGCTGGGCTAAAATGGGCCCAAGAGTCTGGGATTTTTATCTGTGGGGTCATTTTCCCTGGGGCCACCCCATTACCTTAATAGTCTGCTTCTTAATGTTCTGGATTGTGCTTGAATTCTTTAAAGGGTTTGGTAAACCTGTCAGTCATTCTTACCAGGTTTATGCTTGAGTGTATATAATGTACGTATTATGAGGTACTGCACCAGTTTTATTAGCATTAATTTAAGGTGACCACATTACTCATGAGAAGCAGAGCAAAAATGCATTATTAAGCCCATCCCAAACAAACGATTTCCCAGTGAAGACTTTATAATACAGTACTACTCTGTGATTTAAATTATGGGGAAATTTTTGTTCTTTAAAAAATGTCAGTATGTTGTGTCTTGGGTTTTTTAAAAACAAAACTTTTTTCTGGTGTGACAATATAAAATACTTTAAAAATTTAAAAATATTTAGTAATATTTGCCATGAGTATAGTGCTGAACTTGAAACACAACTTTGAAGGTAACTCTGACAAATTCTACCTACATAAGCAAAATTCTCTTTGCTTTTTAAATTCTTTAACTTCTATGGGCCACCTGGGTGGCACAGTTGGTTAAGTGTCTGACCCTTGGTTTCAACTCAGATCATCATTTCAGGGTCGTGAGATTGAGCCCTGCATGGGGCTCCACACTCAGTGCAGGGTCTGCTTAAGATTCTTTCTCCCTTTCCCTCTGCCCCTCCCCACTACACACACACACACACACACACATACACACACGGGCTCACTTTCTCAAAGAAATAAATCTTAAAAAATAAATTCTTCTTTAAATATTCTTTAAGAGTATGTACCATTCCTTTTAATCTGTCTTCTTTTTAAATGTTCCTGGGTCTTGATTGTAGTCCTTCTTTTACCCTTTTTAGGTCACAGACTCCTGCCCCATTAAGAATTTGAAAAGTAGGGGTGCCTGGGTGGCTCAGTCGTTAAGCATCTGCCTTCGGCTCAGGTTGTGATCCCGAGGTCCTGGGATCGAGCCCCGCATCGGGCTCCCTGCTCAGTGGGAAGCCCGCTTCTCCGTCTCCCAATTCCCCCTGCTTGTGTTCCCTCTCTCGCTGTGTCTCTCTCTGTCAAATAAATAAATAATATCTTTAAAAAAAAAAAAAGAATTTGAAAAGTAGGAGCCCTATACTAAGAGAAATATGCATGTACACACAGCTCTGCACACAAATTTTGTAGGTTCCCAAATCATCTATACTTGAACCTCTGATCCCAGACTGCCACTGGTGTTGAAATTTCGCCATCAAAAACTCCTGAATATATCAGTGTCTTTTTGGCTCAATACCTTTGAAAGAACCAAGGGTAAGTTTAATTAGTTGCAGCTACTTCACTCCAGTCTTTGAATAGTATACTCCCTCCCCTCCAATCCATACACAAAAGTAATAGCACAATCTGGCTATTTGAGTACAGTTTGAGTTTCAAATCTGTATTATTTACCGGTTATATCAGATATATTTTAAAACATTGAACAAGATGAGAATATATAAAATCACACATGGTTAGAAGTAGCATATATGTTAGAAGTGTTATTAAAGTAAGGATTATTAATTGAATTAGGGGATTTTGTTAAGGTGCTAGCATGAAACAAATCAGAAAATACAATCACATCTCATTTAATGTTTGCTGTTATCTTCTGATTAACCATGTTCTCTGGCTAACTGGGAATTAACCAGGAAACTCTTTTGGATGACAGTCCCTCTGTCCTTCTGAAGCTTCTAAAAATATATCAATGTGCTTTCTTGTCTTGGCAGAGAATTTTAACCATTACCCATCCTTTTTTTTTTTTTTTTTTTAAGTAGTCTCCACACCTAGTATGGAGCCCAACTTGGGGCTTGAACTCACGACCCTGAGATTAAGACCTGAACTGAGATCAAGAGTCAGACATTTAACTGATTGATCCACCCAGGCACTCCACCCCCCCTTTAAAAAATGATTCCTTGAGGTCATCTTTATGGACATACATATATGAGCTGAATATGTAACAATCCTAAGGGTACTTCCTTATAATCCATACTTTTGTCTTTCTCCTTTTTTCCCCCTAAGATTTATTTATTATTTGTCAGAGAGAGAGAGCACAAGCAGTGGGGGTGGCAGGCAGAGGCAGAAGGAGAAGCAGGCTTCCAGCTGAGCAAGGAGCCCGATGTGGCCCTCGATCCCAGGACCCTGGGATTATGATCTGAGCCGAAGGCAGACGCTTAACCGATTGAACCACCCAGGTGTCCCTTTTGTCTTTCTCCTAAAAGCATATAGCTAAAATATGATTAAGGTTATATTACCCCATGTCAGTTTTACATAAGTCATCAAGTATATATTGAACATTTATAGTATCTAGACGGTGCTATTCAATAGAACTTCCTACAACAATGGAAATTTTTATATTTGCACTTTCTTGTAGTATACCTATTAGCCAGATATCTGTTGAGCTCTTAAAATGTGATTTATGTGACAGGAACAGAATTTTAATTTAATCTATATTTAAGTAGCCATATGCAGCTTGTGGCTACTATATTAGACAGAATAGATCCTGATTCTGCAAACTCTAACTTACATAACCTTGGGTAAATTAGTTAACCTCTCTATAAAATATGATTAGTATAGATCTTTTTGGAAAGTTACGTTTCCATTGGTTAATGCCTATAAAGCATTTAGCATAATGCCTTGCATGTCAAGTAAGAACGCAATAAATACTAGACATTATTATGCAAGTATCAAGGAAGGGAATACAAAGATAGGAAAAATTAATTCCCATGCATAAGACAGTTGCATTTCAAATGGGCCTTGCCAAAAAGTTTCAACAGTGAGGAGCTTTGATGTGGTGGACAGGGTCTGAACAGAGGCAGGGCAGCTGGGGTGCTTGTATAGGCAGAGAGGCTGCTTTTTTATTTTAAATTTATTAATAAATAGAGTCTGTTCCATATCTGCATGCCAGAAATTTCAAAGTCTCCTGAGTACAAAAAGCTAGGTTCCATTCTTAGTTTTTTGTGTTTTTTGTTTTTTTTTTTTAAAGATTTTATTTATTCATTTGACAGAGAGACACATAGCGAGAGAGGGAACACAAGCAGGGGGAGTGGGAGAGGGAGAAGCAGGCTTCCCGCCGAGCAGAGAGCCCAATGCGGGGCTCGACCCCAGGACCCTGGGATCATGACCTGAGCCAAAGGCAGACGCTTAACAACTGAGCCACCTAGGCGCCCCAAAAGTTTTAATTTATATTACTTATCAAATTCTGTTTTAGCCATCTAAATATACTTTGATATTGGTTACAAAAAAATAAATAGGAAAGTTTTAAATGTTTTAGACCCTATACTTAGTGCTTTATATATTGTCTCATTTAATTTTCGAACATAACCCTTTATATTCCAAGCCTATAAGCCATTATCTGAAACCCCTGAGGCCAGATCTATTTTATTTATTTATTTTTAAGATTTTATTTATTTGAGAGAGCATGAGTGGGGGTGGGGGCAGGGAGAAGTAGGCTCCCCGTTCAGCAGGACCATAGGATCATGATCTGAT
Source organism: Leptonychotes weddellii (assembly GCF_054177405.1). Classification (NCBI taxonomy): domain Eukaryota; kingdom Metazoa; phylum Chordata; class Mammalia; order Carnivora; family Phocidae; genus Leptonychotes; species Leptonychotes weddellii. The sequence goes on along the minus strand of NC_138375.1, from coordinate 87,154,024 downwards.
CATGCTGGCAGGACCCTGGGATCATGACCCTAGCCAAAGGCAGATGCTTAACCAACTGAACCACCCAGGCACCCCCAGATCTGTTTTAGAATTGTAAGTTTTTCATATTTTAGATAATTTAGGGTATGTAATTTCTAGACAAGTGTTACTTTTCCAATAATGAAACATATTAAATGGAATAAATAGGGCTTCACATCAGTTCAGATCCTATCTTCCTACAAATGGATTGTAAGATTAGGTTTTGACATCAAAGAAATTAAGGCTGTTTTCAGTTTTTTAAGATTTCTAAAATGTGGAATTTCAGATAATTCCTTCTGTTTATATGTATTCTCCATATTTGTGTAGCTGGTATTGGTGGAAACTCTATACTCAGGTTTATCTGGTACCATTTCTCATGTACTATCTTTTCCACGTAATAAAAGGGCTAGTCTTGATTGAGAGCTTGCTGAGCTTTCCTTTAATGTTATTTCTTTTGTTCTATGCGTGGTTTTCATGATGACTCTTTGACCCCTCACTTCATTTATTGCTAACTGCCATACTCTGTGTAACTCAAACAGCACCAGGTGCCCAGTGAGTATTTTTTGAATGAATGACTCCACCCACAGATACACTGAAAGGTTTATTTTTCATAGCCCCTCACATGTCATGAGGTTTTTACCTAGCACAGTAGGGTGAAAGGCAGGACAGGGACATTAGTTTGTATAAATTGCTTTATGTCTGGTTTCATGATTTTCTATAGTCAAAATAGGTACACAAGAAAACCATTATTGTTAATGTGCCTGGTGGGAATGATCAGTGGGGTCAGTAGTGTATGATGTACTTATGTGGATGTATGGATATTGATTCATACTTAATTTTCCTGCTAGATTTACTGTAAAAAACATTTTGCTTTATTTCCTTTTTTATACTTAATAGAATGCTCCTCCCTTCTTCCGTCTAGTGGAAAGGCCATTCTTGTAGGAATTGGGAGAATTGGGTCAGGCTCCAACGTTGCTGGAATTATCGCTGGGTCACAGTGGGAAGGCAGTTTGTTTTGGGGTCTTGATATCCTGATAGCAAAAGTTTGTTTATTCAGGGGGCGCCTGGGTGACTCAGTCAGTTGAGTGTCCAGCTTTTGGTTTTGACTTGGGTCGTGATCTTGGGTTTGTGGGACCAAGCCTCTTGTCAGGCTTGCACTCAGTGGGGAGTCTGCCTGGGATTCTCTCTCTTGCTCTCCCCCTCTGCCCCTCCCCTGGCTCATGTGCTCTCACCCTCTCTTGCGTGCATGCATGCTCTCTCGCAAATAATAACTAGATATATATATTTTTTTAAGTTTGTTTTTTCAGAAGGTAAAAGTTGAGCTAAGTAAAATTTCAGGGTAGCAGAGTTTTTATTGGCATTCTGTTGTCTCCTTTGAGCGCTTAACCTACTTTCTAGGCTTCCTTCTTGCCCAGGGAAGCAGTGACCTCGGGCATAAAAAAGGTGCCCCAGCTGTGGCACCTACTTTTTCTGCACTGCTCCATTGTCCAGAAATAGTAGTCCTTTCACTCTGGATTCCCATTCCCTTAGTTCTGTGGCTGTCAGCTGAAGTAGGTGCCAGGAAAAAATCAGTCTGGAAATTATAGCTAATATAGGGAAGAGATTTGGTACAGCATAGCCTTCCCATATCTCTGCATGTCTTTCACTGAGGATTTTGCCTCACTGTTAAAGTTTAAATAACCTCAGAGGACAGTTTTGTCCTTCCGGATTTCCCTGATTTGTCTCTTAATCCCTTTCTCCTTAGCTTATCCCATAAAAGTCCTCTCTCCTGAGTCCTTACAACCCTTTTACTTACCCTGATGCCCACCGCTGCCCTATTGTTTGTTTCCTCAGAGGTTGGGATTCAACAGATCCTTAGTCTGCATTTCTGCCTCTGATGAGGTTTTGTCCTTTTTGAACCTCGCCATGGCAGATCCACCTCTGGAGTCCCTTGCTTTGAATAGAACTCAGTAAACCAGAAAGGTGGGGGTGAGGTCACTTCTTGTAAGGAAACACCCCGTCCTTTCTCAGTCTGATATTTGATACTGACTGACTGTGTAAAGGTACGTCAGCAGGGGGCTCTCAATTTTTTTCCTTAGCCTAAGTATTAGACAAGAGAGTCAAACTTAGTGCTAGGGGAAGCTTTAGCACAGTGTTACAAGCATGGCACGCACATAAATGGTTCTTTCCAGCTGGAGAGAACTAAAGATAGTGAAGGTGGAACTAACAGCCTGGATCTCTACCCGGATATTGCCACTGGAACTGATCTTACGAGAAGGTTTTTAGACCAGTGCATATTAAGGTTTTATCTTAACTGATTATAATTCCCTGGAAGATAAAGCTTCTAAAATTACATATTTCACGTGTTTGTATGCGGTGCGCACAGAAAGTGTGGTGTGGATAACAGGATTATGGATTCTGGAGGTATAGTCTCCAAAGCTGGATAAGAGACCCAAGACAGTATGCAAAGGGTTGTTAGTAATTTAAAGTGAGACTGGGAGTCTGAGGAAAGAAATCACAACTTAGATTCCTATTTTCAAAAACAGCAGGATTTCATTTTGTCAACATTCTCTACAAGCCACTATAATGAAACCCTTTTGTGGTTCTATACTTACTGTCGGTCAGTCATAAAATACTTCCTTAATGCAGCAGAATCTCTGGCTTCTAATTCATTAAATATAATATTTTTATAACATTTATTAAATAACATTGTATTTAATTAACCTGATTATTTTTAAATGTGTACCATTGGACATTTAGATCACAGCCCAACTATTGCTTTGCAGGTTTTTTTTGTTGTTGTTAAGATTTTATTTATTTATTAGAGAGAGCGCCGTGTGCACGCATGACTGGGGGGAGGAGCAGAGGGAGAGGGAGAAGCAGACTCCCTGCTGAGCGGGGAACCTCATTCAAGGCTCAGTCTCAGGACCCAAGATCATGACTTGAGCTGAAGGCAGATGTTTAACCTACTGAGCCACCCAGGCGCCCCATGTTGCTTTGCAGTTTAAAAGGAACTTGAAATTATGTGCTAAAAAAAAATATATATATATATATTCTAGTCTTTAGGTAAGACTGTGTTGGTGGAATGTAAAGGAAAGGCTGGACTCTTGTTTAAAACATACTCTATGTGCTAGCATGTTTCGCCAACCTCACTAGACAGACAGGATTATTTTGCAGCCATAAGAACTGTCTTTGCTGTCACAGCTGTCCCAAGAGTACCAGCCAACTATCTCCTTAGTATTCTGGGATCCCCAGATGACCCCTCCCATGAGCTCCCAAAACATTTCCCTTTTTCCTCTGTTCCTCCTCCACCCTTTTGGTAGTCACTTACTGGGGTGCCAGTCGAGGCCAGGGCCTCCTCACCAATGTTGCTAGTTCCCCCAGGGCACACTGGTACCTGGGCCAGGGGGCCCCTGGAGTTTCTAAGCATGAATCTTTAAACTGCCAGAGTGGTAGCACTATATTCTTAGAAGAAATGTTCTGGGAGGATGCTTTACTCTCTCACATGCTTGTACTTCACAGACTGCTGGCCATTCTGTCAGCTCCTTCTTACCGCCACCTTTCTCCATAGAGCCAAGTAGGAATTCATGGAAATAATGGGGTTGGGGACTAATACCTGAAGCATACTTTGCTAATAGTAATTTCCTGCTAATGCCTGGCAAAATCTCTTCTCCCTGTCTTTTCAGGACCAAAACCCGATTGAGCAAGCAAACCTCATGCCTGACCAACTACCACTTCATGAGACATGCTTGGAAATCTTGAGTCCCACCTTAGGGTGGATATAGGATCCTGAGTGCATTACTTAAAGATACTAATAGTTATCATTATCAGTAGACTGCAGGGATTTCTAGAAAATCTGTTTTGTCATGTTCTCCTCACACCCACTCTCCTTGCTCCCCACTCACCAGATTCCAGAACCTAGCCAGGCTGTGACCATGGAGCACAACACATCTCTGGATGTGTAGGGAAACCAGACTTTTATCCCTTGGTTGTAACTATCCCAGTATGGCTTAATCTTACTCATCCATATATAAATCTCTTTCATATATGGAAAAGAAAACTGAATAACTTAGCACATCTACTTTTGGGAAGAAAGGATACTTTTAATATTTATATCATAATAATTAGAATAATGGATTCTAAAGATGATCTGTAATATAAGTTAATTTACCATGTTTGCCTAGTTATTTCCAAAATTGTATTATGTCTCAATTATTACTATTTTTCTTTTAAAACATCTTTACTTCTTGCCTCTAAGTTTTTTTCTTGGAACAGTTGATTCATGGATTTATGCTGTATGATTAGTATTCATTTCTAATCCTAACTTGATTTTTTTTTTTCTTGTCCCCACCAGCTAGAAATATTTTTATTTTATTTTATTTTCACACAGATGCAGAGTTTGCAGGGTGGTACAGAAGCCATAGCCCGATTAGATCAATTAGAAGCTGATTATTATGATCTGCAACTTCAGTTGTATGAGGTACAGTTTGAAATCCTGAAGTGTGAAGAGTTATTATTGACAGCCCAACTGGAAAGCATCAAAAGACTTATATCGGGTACGGTGTGCATTCAACCACGAAATCCAGAAAAAATTGAAAACATAGAGAAAATATATGTATTTGTCAGCTATGTTTCTTGAAACTTTTGAGACTAAAAAAGTCTTAACATAAAACCTTTTAGAGGAGCTCCTAAACTCAAGTCATTAGGTAGACTCAGCAATGCAACTATATATTACTTATGTAAAATGCTTACTTTTGTTAGGTTGTTTCAGCCAGAAAATTTTTGAGTTTTGGGGATGATACTTAACATTTATTGAGCCCTTAACTGCATGCCAGACACTGCTAAGCACTTCCTATACACACTCACCCTAGAAGGTGTATTTCCCAATAATCACTATTTTACAAAGAAGCTCAAGAGGTCATGAATACAAGCCCCATGCTTGGGTATAGAGCTTACTGAAAGAAAAAAAAAGAAAATTAAAGACATATAGGATCATACTGAGTCCTAATGAAAAAATAAGGATGGGGGGGTGTTGCCTGAGGTTACAGAACCAGTAAGTTGATTAGAACCATGTTCTGTCTGGCTCCATAGCCCATGCTCTTAACCACTACCCCTTGTTGCTGTTTTGTTCTAGAAAAGAGAGATGAAGTGGTATACTACGACACTTACGAAAGCATGGAGGCCATGCTGGAGAAGGAAGAGATGGCAGCATCTGTGTACTTACAGAGAGAAGAGCTCCAGAAACTTCAGCAGAAAGCACGCCAGCTAGAAGCAAGACGTGGACGGGTTTCAGCCAAGAAAGCCTACCTCAGAAATAAAAAGGTATAATAGGTATTTATTGAATAGACAGCCTTAATTTTAAATCCTGCTTTTAGTCGTTACTTAGTCCTTGACCCATATCTAATTCTAACCTGGTTTGTCACTAATATTTGTCTTAAAACTAAGTGAGAGTTACCTCTTCTCAATACTCGAGCCATTATATTAACATTTTATAGTTTTCCGAGAGCTGCCCTGTTAAACACATTAGAACAGCCAGTGATAATGTCCTGTTTACCCTGAAGGTGACTCTGCTAAAGGGCATGACTGCAGGATCCCATGTAATGCAATTCCTGGCTCCTTATTATTTAAGGAGGCCAGTGCTATTCTAAATGAAGTCTTGGTTCTGACCTCAGTCTTGAAGGAATTATATATATATTAATCTAAATCTGAGGTAGGGAAAGCCACCCCCAGAGAATCTGCCTGTTTATACCAGCAGCCTCAGATCTGCTGCAACCCATCACATCACACAGAGTCAGGGGCCCTCAGTGGTCTTGTCCTGTCCCATCCTTACCCCTGTCCCTCCAAGCCTACCATCTGGGGTGGCAGGTCTGCAGGGGGAGGAAGTAATGACAAAAGATGGGTAGAAAGAGAGAAAACTAGAAACACTAAGTCCTAAAAAGAAAGACAACGAGGAGATCAACTGTATGATACAAAAGATAAAAACACACCTCTCCATGTGACATCGTCCTATAATCCTTGTCTCCATGTCATCATGCCCACAGTCATAGGGTGCTTGGTTTATCCAATATCCACAGTAGAATTGCATACCCAAGGGTAGTTCTGACTAAGAAAATCATGTCCTGCTTCTCCTCTTGAAAAAACAAAGATGGTGTCTGGCTATGACATGAGGATTTGAAGTCTGCGCTTTGTGATTGGACTTTTTAAGAAGAATAATAGAAACATTATTCTTTATGCATTTTTTATCTTCTTTAATGAAACCACTAGTCAGATGAGATAATAATCTTTTGCCTAAAGCCAAGAAAGCTCCAAAAGTCAAAAGCGTTCTCATACTTGGTTTGGTGACAAGCCCAGACCTGAGCTGAGAGGAAGTTGTCCATCTCATAGTCCCATTTAATTTGACTATTCATATATTTCACTGCAAAAATGTTAGTATTTTAGGGCGCTCTTTCAGATCCTGCTGGAGTTACTGGGTAGTGTGTATGCAACATACCACCTTTCTAAAATCTGAAAATAAGGGACTTGGGACCTATATTCTCATTTTGTAATCAAGGGAACTAAGGCTCCTCGTAGTTAAATAAATCACCCAGAGAAAAGCAGCTAGTTACGGTGCAATGGTAGGAATCTGTCTTAGGTCCGTGTGATTTAGAAGCCTGAGTCATTGTACCACCATATCATGTTACTTATATATAATACTACCTTTGGTATCCCCCTGGAGACTGCCCTGAACAGTTTAATTTCAGGATCTGTACTTGTTAGGCAATAGAGTCAACCCAGTGTTGGTGAAAAAGACAACACAGTTGCTTTACAATGTAGTTCACTGGCTTAAAAGGTCATTCATAATATCACTTTCTCTGGTTAGAAGAGTGATCTTTTGGTATAGTTTTGAGAGTGTTGGAAACTAATGGCCATCTTTTTATCTGGAGGACTTCTCTAGAAAGACCGAGGGAAAAAGACGTAGCGTGGTGCCATTAAATGTTGCCAGATGATAGTGCATTATTTTGTAAAGAGGCACGTATTTCCTAGTTTATTATTGTTTTTATTTTCATGTGATTAGAATAAGCATTCATATATATATATATATTTTTTGGTCATTCTGACTTTTTTATCTTTAAGGTCCCTTTTCACTCAATCTCTGACCATAAGGTACAGATTTCATAATACTATTTAAGCCACTCCAAGCAAAACCATGTTCTTTAACCCATCAGAGTTTAGAATACAGACTTTCAGCCAAGAGTTGTATATCCTTTTTTACTCAGACTAGTTTAAAGAGTACAATAAGACTTAGAATCTTTTGGCCACAGACTTCAGAGCTTAAAGAGAGCTTTGAGATTAATCTAAGGATACCCTTGTCCACTCTTATCTTGCTGTATCCCTCCCCGTCCAAAAAAAAAAAAAAAAGTTTAGAAAAGAGACATTCTAGAGAAGTTAATTTTTTTTTAGATCCTAATGATTTGGTTTCTGCTGCTTCAGTACTTCAGATGAGAAACCAAACGTGGCCTACTTGGTGTTTTGCTATTGTAGGTACATGTTTTTGTTTTAAGTTTTTTTTAAAGATTTTTATTTATTTAACACAGAGAGAGAGTGAAAGAGGGAACACAAGCAGGGGGAGTGGGAGAGGGAGCAGCAGGCTTCCCGCTGAGCAGGGAGCCCGATGCAGGGCTTGATCCCAGGGTCCTGGGATCATGACCTGAGCTGAAGGCAAATGCTTAACAACTGAGCCACCCAGGTGCCCTATGTAGGTACATGTTAAGATTAAAACTAAAACCCAATTAAATAAACTCTGGTGTGGTGTTCCGAGTCTTTCAGGTTTCACTTACATTAAAACACATTTTATGTATTTATAGGAAATTTGTATTGCAAAACACAATGAAAAGTTCCAACAGCGCCTTCGGAATGAAGATGAATATAGAACCCATCACACAGTACAACTAGTAAGTTTGGACTTGTGGAGACTTAGAAGAAAACTTTGATTTTTACATGTCTCAAAATGAATAGAGAATAAGAAAATGTGAATAACTAGATGTTAGCATTAATTCCATATATATGTATGTAGGAATGTATGTAGTTCAATATGTATGCATATATATGCATACATTATTATTTAGAACAGTTTTAGACAAATTGACTAGATAACATAGACAGTTCCTATATCCTTCCACACATGCACAGCTTCTCCTTCCAACCAGAGTGTTGTACCTTTGTTACAGTCAGTGAATCAACGTTGATACATTGGTATCACCCAAAGTCCATAGTTTAGAGTTCATTATTGGTGCTGTGTGTTCTATTGGTTTTGACAAATGTATAGTGATAGGATATGAATCCACCATTATAATATCATACAGAACATTTTCACCACCCTGAGAATGTCCTGTGTTCTATGTATTCATCTCCCTCTCTCTTCACACCCCTGGCAACCATTGATCTTTTTACTGTCTCCACAGTCTTGCCTTTTCTAGAATGTTTAATTGGAATCATACAGTATGTAGCCTTTTCTGATTGACATAACTCAGTAATATGCATTTAAGATTCCTCCATTTTCTTTCCTTTTTTTTTCTCCATGCATTTTCATGGCTTGATAGTTTATTTCTTTCTAGTGCCAGGTAATATTCCATTGTCTGGGTACACCACAGTTTATTTATCAATTCACCTACTGAGACATGTTGGTTGCTCCTATGTTTTGGCACTTATAAATAAAGTTGCTAAACATTCATACAGGTTTTTGTGTGCACATAAGTTTTCATCTCTTGGGTAAATACCAAGGAGCACGATTGCTGGATTATAAGGTAAGAGTTGATTTAATTTTGTAGCAAACTGCGAAACTGTCTACCAGAGTGGCTATAGCACTTTGCATTGCTACCAACAATGAATGAGAGTTCCTATTGCTCCATATCCTTGTCAGCATTTGGTATTGTCAGTGTTTTATATTTTAGCCATTCTAATTAGGAATGTGGTGGTATCTGATGAATGTTTAGGTTGCAGTTCCCTAGTGGTGTATGATAATGAGCATCTTTTCATAATGCTTTCTTGTTATCTGTATATCTTCTTTGCTGAGGTTATGTACAGATCTTTTTCTGGTTTTTTAATTGGGTTGTTTGTTTTCTTTTTATTGAGTTTTAAGAATTCTTTATTCTGGATAAAGTCCTTTATCAGGGTTTTTAAAAAGCATATTGTGGCTTGTCTTTTCATTCTCTTGACAGCATATCTTGCAGAATGGGGTATTTTTAATTTTAATTTTAATGTTAATGAAGGCCAGCTTATCAGTTCTTTCTTTCATGAGTTGTACTTTTGGTGCTGTATCTAAAAAGTCCTCTCCAAACCCAAGGTCATCTATATTTTCTCCTATGTTATATTTTGGGAGCTTTATAATTTATTTTACATTTAAGTCTGTGATCTGTTTTGAGTTAATGTATGTGAAGGGTATAGGGTCTGTAGCTAAACTTCTTTTTAAATGTGAATGTGTAGTTGTTCCAACACCATTTCTTTAAAAACAAAAACAAAAACTGTCATTTCTCCATTGGATTGCCTTTGCTCTTCTTTTAAAGATCAGTTGATTAAATATATTTGGGTCAGTTTTGTACTCTGTGTTGTCATATTGATCTAGGTCTTTTGCCGCTCCAAAGCTAGTCAGTAAGCACAAAATAAGCAACTGAAATTTTGGCTAGGATTACATCATATTTATAGGTTAAGTTTCAGAATAATGGACACCTCAATATTGTGTCTTCCTGTCTATAAACAAGGAATTAGCTCTCCATTTTTTAAGATCTTTTTTGATTTCTTCTGTGTTTTATAGTTGGCCTCATATAGATCTTATGTAAAGAGTTAAACTTTGAGGGGCGCCTGGGTGGCTCAGTCGTTAAGCGTCTGCCTTTGGCTCAGGTCATGATCCCAGGGTCCTGGGATCGAGTCCCACATCGGGCTCCCTGCTCAGCAGGAAGCCTGCTTCTCCCTCTCCCACTCCCCCTGCTTATGTTCCTGCTCTCGCTATGTCTCTCTCTGTCAAATAAATAAATAAATAAATCTTAAAAAAACAAAAAAAACTTTGAGATGTTTGTTGCTGGTCCATTAGAAAGCATTTGGCTTTTCTGTGTCAACCTTGTATCCTGCAGCAGAGCTATAATCCACTCATTAGTCCAGGAGCTTTCTTTTTCTGTTGGTTCTTTTAGGTTTTCTACCTGAACAGCCTTGTCATCTGCAAATGAAGACAGGTGTATTTCTTCTATCCCAATCTGTACACTTTTTACTTACTCCACTTTTTCCAGTAGCTAGGGCTTTCAGTATGATGCTAATAAGTAAGAAGGAATGGTGAGAGGGGACAGCTTTGTCTTCTCCTGCTCTTAACAAGAAGGCTTCTAGTTTCTGTTCTTTTTTTTTTTTAAGATTTTATTTATTTATTTGACAGAGACAGCGAGAGCAGGAACACAAGCAGGGGGAGTGGGAGAGGGAGAAGCAGGCTTCCTGCTGAGCAGGGAGCCCGACGTGGGACTCGATCCCAGGACTCTGGGATTATGACCTGAGCCGAAGGCAGCCGCTTAACGACTGAGCCACCCAGGCGCCCGGCTTCTAGTTTCTGACCATTAACTACCATGCTTAGCTATAGGGTTTTTGGTAGATATTCCTTATCAAGGTGAGGAACTTACTCTCTCTGATTTACTGAGATCATTAGTTCACTTTTTTAAAAAATTGCATTAGAAATCTTCTACGCCCAGCATCGCTACACCTCATTATGTCTGCAGTGTATTATCCTGATAGTAGTCTTTTCAGACACCCGTGTCTTAGATTACTCAACCAATAATTTTAAATTGCATTAAATAGTAGAAATGCTGACATGACCATATCACTGTATGTGCTTATATAGTGTTTGTCACCCTAAAGGCCAAATGGCTTAAGTTTTTCTGTATTAATCCCTTAAGCTCATTTTGGCACATATTAGTTAAAGTTGCCCCTTACTCTTGATTTTAAACACATAAAAGTAGCCAAACTACCCATAAATTGTAAGATTCATCATTCTCCAAGAAACTAGAAATAGCAAAATTAATTCTTGCACTTTTATTTTTCATTGTGCTTTTCATAGATCAGAAACTGACTTGTAAAGGGTAGATAATGGACCAGCCAAACAGGCAAATAAGAATGCCTCCTATCAACCGCCATACCTGTGCTATCAAATTGCTGTTGAGATCCATGCCTAGACGTTGTTACTTACTTCATGAAGATTTTGCCACTACTTTGGTAGATGTAGCAACTGTTTTTTTTTTGGTTTTTTTTGTTTTTGTTTTTTTTAGATTTTCATTTATTTGACAGCACAATCGGGGAGCAGCAGGCAGAGGGAGTGGGAGAAGCAGGGAGCCCGATGCTCCCTGGGATCATGACCTGAGCCAAAGGCAGACACAACCAACGGAGCCACCAGGCGCCCCTAATTAGTTTTTTAGAATGACTATGAAATCCTTTCTCCAAGAGTTTCTTAGGGCAAAGAAGAGTAAAAATGAGGAAACTGATACTTGAGGAGATCTCAAAGATAAATGTCATCTGCCTTTTAATTCTGCCAAATACCAGCTTTGGGTGGAATGCTAAGTGGGGGAGAATGAGCCCACTAACCATGTCCTTTTCTTTAACATGCATAACTGTAGGAAAAGGCAAGTTGGTTTACATTAAAATAAATCATTGTTTATTTTTTTTCCTTTTTTTTTTTTTTAAGATTTTATTTATTTGGCAGAGAGAGAGTACAAGCAGTGGAGAGCAGCAGGGAGAGGGAGAAGCAGGCTCCCCGCCGAGCAGGGAGCCCAACGCAGGACTCGCTCCCAGGACCCGGGACCATGACCTAAGCCGAAGGCAGATGCTTAACTGACTAAGCCACCCAGGTGCCCCAAATCATTGTTTTTCAAAGCTAGTTTTAAACCACCTTTATTAAAATCTCTTGGGTGGTTTAAAATGCGCATTCCTAGATATTAACATTATTGTCTCAAAAATTTCTTCTGGAAATCCTTGCAAATTAAATATTTAAGACTAAGGAAGTTTATTTTAATATTTGATAGTAAACCTCTGAAACAGAATAAAGAAAATGTAAAGCTACTTTTTTTTTCTAAGCTCAGAGACACATTGAGTAAGAGAAGGAAATGGTGGTGGGGACACAAGTCAGTTTTCCCATTAAAAAGTGCATCCTTGTTTTATTAACCACATTCATAACTGATGGGTTTCACTTCAAGAAAGTACAAACAGGGGCGCTTGGGTGGCTCAGTCGTTAAGCGTCTGCCTTCGGCTCAGGTCATGATCCCAGGGTCCTGGGAGGGAGTCCTGCATTGGGCTCCCTGCTCAGCGGGAAGCCCGCTTCTCCCTCTCCCACTCCCCCTGCTTGTGTTCCCTCTCTCGCTGTGTCTCTCTCTGTCAAAAAAAAAAAAAAATACAAACAATAATTTTAAGGTGTAGTTTATGAAAACTGATCAGAAGTTTTAAGATTATTTTGGTTACAGTGGTTTTTTAAAAATCATTTTTTGACAGTTTTTTTTTTTGAGATGTATTTTCCATACAACATTGTGCAAATTTAAGATGGAGCATATTGATTTGATACATTCCATTTGCAGTATGATTGCCATTGCTAACATCTCTATGGTATCACTTAATTACAATCTCTTGTAGTGTTGAACAGTTAAGATGTAGTCTCTTAGCTAGTTTGTTGTTCATAATAGTTTCTTTTCTAACAGAAGATATTTTAAAATTGAAGTGTAGTTGACACACAAAGGTGTGTTAGTTTCAGTTTCGGGTGTACAGGTACTGATGTGACAGTTCTCTACATCATGCTGTCCTCACTGCCAGTGCAGCTCCCGCCTGTCACCGCACAGCACTGTGACAGTACCACTAACTGCCTTCCCTGAGCTGCACCTTTTATCCCCGTGAGTTACTCATTGCATAGCTGGAAGCTGGCACCTTCCATTGCCCTCCAGGCACTTTTTCCCATCTGCCCTCTCCCTTCCCTCTGGAAACCACAGGTTTGTTCTTTGTGCTGATGGGTCTGTTTCTGCTTTTTTTTGTTTGTTTATTTTGTTTTTTAAATGCCACATGTAAGTGAGATCATAAAACATTTGTCTGATTTACTTCACTTAGCATAATACCCCCTAGGTCCATCCATGTTGTTACAGATGGCAAGATCTCATTCTTTTTATGGCTGAGTAATACTCCGTTGTACATATCCATCTCCACTCATCTTTTGATGGACACTTTGGTTGCTTACATATTTTGGCTATTGTGAATAATGCTGCAACAAACATAGGGGTGCAAATATCTTTTTGAATTAATGTTTTTGTATTCTTTGGGTAAATACCCAAAAGTGGAATTACTATATCATGGGATATTTCTATTTTTAGTTTTTTTGAGGAACCTCCATACTGTTGTCCACAGTGGCTGCCCAAGTTTACCCTCCTGCCAACAGTGCATGAGGCTTCTTTTTGTCCACGTCCTTGCCAACACTTGTTATTTCTTGTCTTTTTCATTCTAGCCATTCTGACAGGTGTAAGGTGATAATGTCATTGTGGTTTTGATTTTCATTTCGCCAATGATTAGTGATGTTGAGCATTTTTTCATGTGTCTGTTGGCCATTTGCATATCTTTGGAAAAATCCTCTGCCCATTTTAAAGTAGATTATTATTATTTTCTTTGGTATTGAGTTGTATAAGTTCTTTATATATTTCAGATTTAATGCCTTTCTGGACATATCATTTGCAAATACCTTCTTCCATTCAGCAGGTTGTCTTTTCATTCTGCTGATGGTTTCCTTCACTGTGCCAAAGTTTTTTATATTGGTGTAGTCCCAGTACTTGATTTTTGCTTTTGTTTCCTTTGCCTGAAGAGACCTGTCTAGAAAAATGTTGCTAAGGCTGTTGCCCAAGAGATTACTGCCTGTGCTCTCTTCTGGGAGTTTTCCTCTTTTTCACCACCTGCACCTCCAGGAGGGTCCGTTTCTTACTTGGCGCTTGACAGCTAAACCTCCAGGTCTATTTAACATGCCTATTCTTCCTCAGCACCACATACACATCCCTTCTGCTTTCCTAGGGCTTACTATAGGGCCTGGCTGACAGGGAATTGGTGTGTTTGATGGAAGAATGGAATTTCTTTATTTTCAGCTGCTTTTACCCTAACATATTACTCTCTTAGATGGTATTTTAACGTGCCATCCTTTTTTATTACATGATCTTAAAAAGTTTCCTTGCTCTTATATTTTCTAATTTTGTTTTATTATCTATAAGCAAGTTGGTTTTTTCCCTGAATAATTGAGTATCCTGATGTGTATAAATTTTGATCACTTACCAGATTTAAAAAAGCATATTCTAAACTTTTTCTTTACTGCTACTTTAAAAATTCTTCTGTTAAAAGCAGTTTTAATTAGTGGCTTGCAAAAATGCTTCTCAACCATTCTAACTCATTTTTAAAAACCTACTGTGTTTATAAAAAGACATAAATGATCATTACAAAAGAATAAAGCAATACAGAAAAAAAACTATGAAGAAAAAACCACCAAAATAGATTATCACAACTCCTCTTCCTGAGTTTATTTTGATTCATCTTAGAGCTAGATTTCATTGAGGTACCATTTCAGGAAAGTTTCATGGTTACCATATATTCTGTGTTCTGGCATTTCCTAAGAGAAAATTTGTCTAGGTCATACTGTCATATTTTCTCTCCATCAAAATTTGGAGTCATTGTTAACACTTTCTTGTAGCTTTGAATGTTGCAATGAGAGGCCTGAGGTTTCCCCTCCCTCCACCCATCCTCCATGAGACTTGAGTTTTCTGCATGGATACTCATAAAGAGTCTTTGTTGTGGAAGTCTAGTAACTTTACCAGGTGATCATTGTGCATCAGGGTTTCCTGAAACTCGATGTTCACTTTCAGCCTGAAGATTCAAATCATCCTTTAGATTTCAATATAATCATCCAAGACAAATGAAGCAGTAACTCTCACTAGAAATTGTCAGGGAAAAGCTGGTGGGAAAGAAGAGAGGTAATAGAGTAAGAGAATAATGGAAGATTGAATTTGAAAAGGACAAATGGAAGAGAGACAAGTTAATGACACACTGGAGACCACGGTCCTCTTCACACGAAATTAATTGATCTTGTAGGAGGTATCTCCTAGTTTTTAAAACAAAGCAGGAAATAAAGCCATAGCCTTTTCATTTAATTCTTGTTCTGTGAAATCAGATTTAATTAGATACCTTTTAGGTGATTCAGCAGCATAAGGAATTTTTTTTAATTCCAGTATAGTTAACATACAGTGTTCTATTTGTTTCACGTGTATAATAGTAATCGTTTAACAATTTACATTACTCAGTGCATATCATGAAACGTGTACTCTTAATCCCCATCACGTCTTTCACCCTTTCCTCCCACCCACCTACCCTCTGGCAGTGATCTGTTTGTTCTCTATAGTTAAGAATCTATTTCTTGGTTTGTCTCTTTTTTCCTTTACTGATTTGTTTCTTAAATTCCACATATGAGTGAAATCATATGGTATTTGTCTTTCTCTGACTTATATCACTTAGCATTATGCTCTCTAGGTCCATCCATGTTATTGCAGATGACAAGTTTTCATTATTTTTATGGCTGAGCAATATTCTGCTTTACATATGCCAAAGCTTCTTTATTCATTTATCTATAGATGGACACTTGGGCTGCTTCCATAATTTGGCTATGGTAAATAATGCTGCAGTAAACATAGGAGTGCATATATCTTTTCCAATTAGTGTTTCCATATTCTTTAGGTAAATACCTAGTAGTGGAATTACTGGATCATAAGGTAATTCTGTTTTTAATTTTTTGAGGAGCCTTCATACTCCAGACATATAAACTGTTTTCCACAGTTACTACCAGTTAGCATTAACATAGGGAAATTTTTAAATTTCTATACAGATAACTCTCAGTTTCAAGGTGTGATATTAAACCAAATGATTCATGTATACTGCGAGAAATATTTTTTTTTCCTAACTGCTGGTTATATTGTTTGAATGATTGTGCAGTATCTAAACTATTGGCCAGGTGGCTGCTGATTTTATTTTTAAGGTGAACTGTTTGATTTTACAGAATAGAGCAGCTACAAGTATTTTATATTTAAACTGTTTAAGCCAGAACCTCAAAGATGGAACATTTTTTAATCTAGAGAAGATTTGATTT
>NC_138375.1:87112185-87137774 GCF_054177405.1 Leptonychotes weddellii | reverse complement strand
GAAGAAAGAAAAAGTGCTTGGGTTAGCCAGGAGAGACAAAGAACACTGGATAGACTTCGAACTTTTAAACAGGTAATAAAAGTATGATCAACTTATTTTTCATTGCTTTTTTAAACAGCTACATATAGCTACATATACAGTCCTATTGGAAGATTATGAGAAAAACTTAGGTTTTCCTTTATAATTTAGAAAATAAAATTATTGGGGGGATGGGCTGATGGGTTGATGGACAATAAGGTAATGAGCATTGCGTGTTCTATGCAATTGATGAATCACAGTTCTACCCTAAAAATAATAATATACTATTTGTTAGCAACCTTGAATTTAAATAAAGCCAAAAAAAGAATTATTTTAGGGGTACCTGGGTGGCTAATTTGGTTAAGCATCTGACTCTTCATTTTCTCTCAGGTCATGATCTCAGGATTGAGAGATCAAGCCCCATGTCTGGCTCTGCGCTTGGCAGAGTATACTCTAGATTCTCTCCTCTCTCTTCTCTCAAATAAACAAATAAATAAAATATTAAAATAATTTTTTAAATTAATGTTTGATTACCGGGCTACCTTTCTTCTGTGTGTGTGTGTTTTAAAGATATATCATTAGAGAGAGAGAGAGTGGGGGCAGGGGCAGGAGGAGGAGGAGAGTCTTAAGCAGACTCCGTGCATGGAGCGTGGAGCCTGACATGGGGCTTGATTTCACGACCCTGAGATCATGAGATCATGACCTGAGCTGAAACCAAGAGTCGGTCACTTAACTGACTGCACCACCCAGGCACCCCATACCTTTCTTCCATTTGTGTACCACATTAATACCCTCGTGCCGTTGGCCTACCACTTCAGTAGTGTAAGAGGAATGGTCAGGGCCTCTGGCAAACCGGGATTCTTTTTTTTTTTTTGATTTTTATGTATGTATGTATTTATTTTAGTTTTATAAAATTAATTCACAACTGACTATCCAGTCCATTTCGGGCATCAACTTGTTATTAATAGCACATACAGTAACCTGTGGGAACAATCTATGGAAGTGATCCTGCCAGAATTAGAGTGGATCAAGCTACATGAGAAATGGTTTGGCAGTTCTCTTGCCAGGCTAACCACCCATGAACCTGGACGCCAGTATCACAGCAGCCAGACATTTCCTTGGAACTGTGTTTAAGCTGAATGGTTCTAGTTGTGGAAGTGCTCAGGAGTCTTACTTCCACGGTCTGTGCTGACAAGGATAAACCTTGTGTTAAGTAAATGTTGTTCACCAAATCCATTAATGCTAGGTTTTACTGTAGTAACAGATAGAACAAGAGTTGTGTATATTAGTACTAAAAATGTTATTCCCTCTCCTTCCATCATAAAAATGTATATATTGTTTTGAGAGTTTTTTTAAATACCAAGAAACGTTTTATTTTTTAATTTTTTAAAAAGATTTTATTTATTTATTTGACAGGGAGATAGAGGGAGAAGCAGACCCCGAGCTGAGGGGGGAGCCCAACGTGGGGCTTGATCCCAGGACCCCCGGGGTCATTACCTGAGCCAAAAGGCAGCCACCTAACCAACTGAGCCACCCAGGTGCCCCCCAAGAAACGTTTTTAAAAAGAACATTAATTTTTAATTTTTTATCTGTAAGCATTTGAAAATACATGTAAGAAGCTAATAGTTTCATAGCTTTCTATGTACCAATATCATTTATGTTTCGTGTTTTGTCTTGCTATTTTGTCATTAAAATTAGTAATTTCAGTCATTAAAAATCTTTAAATCCTATGGTAATTCTGAACAGTTGGCTTCTTAAGTGGACAAGAGAGGACCAGGGCCTTGATAAAGGATTTGATAAGCAAATAGAGTTCAGTGATAATTGTCGAAAGGTATTATGCTGTGGTATTGTAGTCTTCTGTTTGACTTTATTAAAGAACTTTCCCTGAAAAATCACAAAAGCTCCAAAATAACATCTTCCATCTGAAGGAGAAAATAGCCATTTGTTGATACATTGTTTTAATGTAATTTGACCAGTTACAATACCTTCTGATTTTTTAGAGGTACCCTGGCCAAGTCATACTTAAATCAACCAGATTGCGCCTGGCTCACGCAAGAAGAAGAAGCACAGCCAGTCCCGTGCCCTGTGAGGACCAGTGTGACTCTCTGCCAGGAGCGCTCCAGGTAGAAGAGAAAAGTGAAATGGTGGAGGAAGGAAGAGGGAAGCTCGGGTCATTGCAGAAAACAGAAGCCCAGAGCCTCGCACAACTTGAAGATAGTTCATTAGCACAACTTGAAGCCACTTCATTACCTCTCAGTGGTGTTACCTCTGAACTGCCGCCCGTGGTTTCTCTTCCACTGTTGAATAATACTGACCTCGAACCGGCTTCTGTTACCATAGCGCCACTCCCCCCACCTCTTCCTCCAACACCCCCTCCCCCCCCACCCCCTCCTCCCCCTCCCCCACCGCCGCCCCCTCTGCCTGTCGCCAAGGACCACTCCCTCGAGACCCTGGAGAAAGGTCAGCCCGGAAGAGAGGGGAGCGAGCCGAGGACCGCGGAGCCCGCGAGCGCGCCGCCCGCGCAGCTGTTTGACAGTAGCCAGCTGGTCAGTGCCCGGAAGCGGCTCCGGAAGACTGCTGAAGCTCTGCAGAGGAGGAGAGGTAAGTTCCACAGACGCCTTCCCATTCCTCTGCCGAATGAAGTGAGACGTGAGCAAAGGCCTTTCTGTCTCACAGCACCCTACAGAGCTTAGAACACTGAATTTTTGGACATTATTCGACAGCAGACAGGTTTTCACGGTCCCAGCTTGGCGGAAATCCTGCCAACCCCCATCAGCAAATGGGTATAGACACAGGAATGTGTACCTTCTTGAGCTCTTACGGATGTTTTAAAAACTACATATTTTGAAGTGATACTTGGTCTCTCTGGTAATACATAGGAAGTGGTTCCTTCTGTGTTTAAAATAAAATCTGATTTTTAAACCTAGGAAATACAAGGAAGGTATTCACACCAGAGAAGGTAAGCCAGCTGGGCAGGACTGTCACACTAGGATGACGTTGGCAGGACCATGTAACATTTGGTCACATATTTATGGAGGGCCTTGGTATACTCTTTGTACAAAAAAGCAAGGAAGGGGACGCCTGGGTGGCTCAGTATTGGGTGTCTGCCTTCGGCTCAGGTCATGGTCCCGGGGTCCTGGGATGGAGCCCCGCATCAGGCTCCCTGCTCAGTGGGAAGCCCGCTTCTCCCTCTCCCACTCCCCCTGCTTGTGTTCCCTCTCTCGCTGTGTCTCTCTCTGTCGGGTAAATAAATAAAATCTTAAAAAAAAAATAAAAAAAGGAAGGATGGGGAGTAACATATACAATTTATTGCATGTCCGATAAGCCTTAATAAAGCTGTTTTTGAAAAGAACAGAATAATCCTGGTCCATAGCTTTCATTGGGAGAATATTATATAAAACAATGTGCATATTAAATTTTAATCTGAGAGACCATACTGTAAAATATTTCTTACCATAACTGGAGTAGAATTTTATATGTAAAACAACTAAATGGAAAAAAAACAGAACAGTCACTGTAGTCAGCGCACCTGGCTGGCTCAGTCGTTAGAGCTTGCAACTCTTGATCCTCAGGGGCATGAGTTTGAGCCCCCCGTTGGGGATAGAGTTTACTTAATAATAAAAAAAACCTCTTAAAAAAAAGAAGAAATCACCATAGTGAATCAAAACTTAGTTCTTTAAAATTACATTTGTAACTCAATTGCTGTCTGAATTTAGATTGAGCTGGTACATTGTGGAAATCCTTTGGGAGTCTCACCCATTATATTCCCAAAGAGCACCTTCCAGCTCCCAATCTGCTTGCTTCTCTCACATGGGAAATGATAGAAATAATAACTTGGAATTGGAGTCTGGGTGTTGTGGCTTTGTTTGTTTGTTTGTTTGTGCAAGCATAATTGGGATCCCATGTGTTTCTGGGAAACCTTCAGTCCAAACTTCATGGTCCATACTGTTTTCAGTGTTCTTGGCTAACACAGTCCTAAAGTCTAGAGGTTGCCAGCTGGACTCTAATCATGATCCTAACTGTCATTGTTCTCTTTCATTTGTAAAGTGAGCTCACCCATGGATGAGGTGCTAGCTTCCTTGAAGCGTGGTAGTTTTCATCTGAAAAAGGTTGAACAGCGAACTCTACCTCCTTTTCCTGATGAAGATGATAGTAATAATATCTTGGCACAAATCAGGAAAGGGGTAAAATTGAAGAAGGTACAGAAGGAAGTTCTGAGAGAATCCTTCACACTTCTGCCTGACACAGACCCTCTAACACGAAGCATCCATGAAGCTCTTAGAAGAATCAAAGAAGCGTCCCCTGAGTCAGAGGATGAAGAGGAAGCTTTGCCTTGCACAGACTGGGAAAACTAACAAGTAAATGGTCTTATTTTCTTTCGTAGCATCAGTAATACAGCTTTTCTATTGGATGAGGAGGTCTGTTAGATTTTATTGATGAGGTTTATTATTTATTATACAGCTCAGTTATAGCATAGACCATAGATTTATGAACTTCAGGTTTTGTGTAGTTTCTAGAAACTTAACAGTAAAGCACTTTTCAAAAATACTGTTATGTAAATGCTGTGTTTATATCCTGCTCATTAAAAATTTCTACAGTATAGCTGTAGCCCAAATAAAGAGGGTAGTCTTATCTCAGTAAAGTGACAGTCTTATTTCTTGTTTTAAAAACAGAAAAGGCGGGACGTCTGGGTGGCTGGGTTACGCGTCTGCCTTCAGCTCTGGTCATGATCCCAGGGTCCTGGGATCGAGTCCTGCTCGGGCTCCCTGCTCAGCAGGGAGCCTGTTTCTCCCTCTCCTGCTCCCCGCTGCTTGTGCGCTCTCTCTGACAAATAACATCTTTAAAAATAAATACAGGGGCACCTGGGTGGCTCAGTCGTTAAGCGTCTGCCTTCGGCTCAGGTCATGATCCCAGGGTCCTGGGATTGAGCCCCACATCGGGCTCCCCGCTCCATGGGAAGCCTGCTTCTCCCTCTCCCACTCCCCCTGCTTGTGTTCCCTCTCTCGCTGTGTCTCTCTCTGTCAAATAAATAAATAAAATTTAAAAAAAAATTAAAAAAATAAAAATAAAAATAAATACAGAAAAGGTCTTTTCTGACTAAAGTATTTCAGGTACAAACTTACGTATATTGAATTTTGGTGTCTTCTTAGCTGCCTACAAAGGAATTTTCTGAGATCAGTTTAGAAAAATTATTGCATTGTCTTGATTATTTAGCTTTCTAAGCTTATAAAATGAAGGTTTATCATTTTAAGGCTTATCATAGTTACTGCATGATACAGATAAAATTGCAGCTAATATAATAAATACGTAGTAAGTATGCATATCTTACTGAGTACACCTGTGGGTACTGGTAACACATTTGGGGTTCTTCTAAAGTAATAGAGTTTTTTACTTGACCACATTTTAGTAAGCTAATTATATAGTTCTATGGCACAAATTATGCTAAATACAGTCAGTAAAGATAGCATATCAATATAGAATTGATAGTAGTCCTAACTGAAATGTTACAACTTGTGCAAACTGTAATGCAAATATGCCCATATATTCTATTAAGTATCTTATGCTCTCTTGATGGACTGTTTCTATGGGCTTTACAACATTCACCAAAAGTTGAGGGGGCGGGAGAGAGACTGATAGCCCTGGGAAGGAAGTAGGTAAAAGAATAATAAACTTACTTGTTAGCAAAGTGATTCTTAAACATGCCTGATCATAGAAGTACCTGGGGAGCTTATTAAAAATGCAGATTCTTGGCTTTCGCTCCCATGGATTCTGACTGAATATTCAGATCTGATGTATATGCAGGCATACATCTAGATTTTGAAGACATAAACCAAAAAAAGGTAAACTGTGTCATTAATTTTTTTTATATTACTAACATGTTGAAAGATACTGTTTGGGATATATCAAATAAAATACTACTAAAAGCAATTTTACATGCTCCTTTTGGGCATGGATCCATCAGGAAAATGGAGATGTTCTTCTACAGTGCTCTCATCCCTACCTCTCCCCATCAGCATCTGCACTAATCTGTAGCTTTAACAAAAAGGGGGGGTGAAAAATCGCGTTCCCCTCGATAAGTGGTTATATATTACCTTTTTTAGTGCGCTCCAGCTAGCATTCAGTAGCAGCACTGTGCTGCCTGGCACTGGGCTGTTGGTATCCCTTTTTCCTCTATTGATAGAGGCCCTAATTATCACTTTGTAGGACCCAGTGTTTTTGGCTCCCAGATTAATTTCAAACCATTTGTGCTATACCTTTGTACACTATGCTTTGTAGAAGATATAAATATATTATTGTGTGTACTCAGTATGCGACTATGTCTAGGGATTCAGGGTGTCTGACTGGGAATCTTCCGCACTGTCTGCCACTTCACGGTGCTTGTTACCTCTCCCCTTGTCTCTTGCTTGGATCTTCTCAGTGAGCTTCTAAGCCTATGCCTAAAACTACCATCTTAGGCACTGATTAGTTAGCCCCACAGTTGGGCCTTCAATAAATGTTTTCGTCTTTTGGTTACAGCTGCCTGCAGTAGCCCAGTTGGGGTACATGGCCCACCAGCACTTGCTCAGACCAGCCCATCATCTCCGTTTGTTTTCACCCATCCCACCAGATCCTGCCCAACATGTAGACATGGCAGCAGCAGTTCATATGTTCAAGTGCTTGGGTGGTTATTTTTAGCTTTTGGCTGCTAATTTACCCTTAGAGCTGTGTTAAGAATATGTCCACAATGAATACCATTTTGAAAATTGCCTAAAAATAATTGTTTGGCTGATTATTAATACATATGCCGGCCATAAGTAATAATGTTGAGAGAAAAGTGAAATACTCCCAGAAAACACATGAGCTGAGATATCTGCAAAGTTACGTATAAAAAACAGACTGTACCCTATGCCAGAAGCAAACCATGGACTAGTTGTAACCCCACCGATCTGAGCAGGCATTGATAAAGGGGCTTTTCTCACTGCCTTGTATGTGGTCTTGGGGAATTGTTTTTGAGAGAGAGTGAGAGAGAGAGAGAGCACAAGACGGGGGAGCGGGAGAGGGAGAAGCAGACTCCCTGCTGAGCAGGGAGCCCGATGTGGGGCTCGATCCCGGGACTCCAGGATCATGACCTGAGCCGAAGGCAGTCGCTTAACCAACTGAGCCACCCAGGCGCCCTTGGGGAATTGTTTTTAAGACTGAACTTTTAGATGCTTCGCTACACATGGCTAACAGGTCTGTGATTTTATTTTCTATTACAAATCCGTTTCTTGAGGATTTTAAATCATTAATTAGCTCTTCAAAAAAAAAAAAGTAATTTCTCAAAACTTCATGAAATAAAAAGTGAGTATCTCCTGTTCTGCCTTGTCTTCCTTTTTAAAGCTCTTCTCAGTGGGGTGCCCAGGTGGCTCAGCCAGTGAAGCCTCTGCCTTCAGCTCAGGTCATGATCTTGGGTCCTGGGATCGAGCCCCACATCGGGCTCCCTGCTTGGCGGGGAGTCTGCTTCGCCCTCTCCCTCTGCTGCTCCCCCAACCACTTGGGTTCTCTCTCTGTCTCAAACAAATAGAATCTTTCAAAATAATAATAAGACTCTTCTCAGAAACAGCCATAGGTAATAGTGTCCTGGAAGGAAATTTCTAAACATAAGTAAATACATATAATTATATAGACTTTATATTTAGTTTCTAATTTCTTTTCTGTGGGTTCCTCTAAGTTTAGAAGTAACTATGATGACACTGTCTGATAGAAATACAATATGATCCACAGATGTAATTAAAACAGTTTTTATAGTCCCATTGAAAAGCTAGAAAGAAACATACGAAACTGATTTCAGTAATACTTTATTTTATATGATGTATCCAAAATAGTATATTTCAACATCCCATCAGTATAAAAAATCCACGATGTAGTTTATTTTTTTTTACTGAGTCTTCAAAATCCAGTTTGTATTTTATATTTAGTAGCACATCTCAATTTGGATGCTAAGTATTCAGTGGTTAAAGTTGAAATGTTCTAGCAAAACAGTAAAATTGCATTTAATGGAAAAATATTTTATACTGCTTCAGATTTTAATTTAAATCAAAAATTCACTTTCGGGCGCCTGGGTGGCTCAGATGGTTAAGCATCTGCCTTCGGCTCAGGTCATGATCTCAGGGTCCTGGGATCGAGTCCTGCATCGGGCTCCCTGCTCCTTGGGAGCCTGCTCCTCCCTCTGCCTCTCTCTCATGAATAAATAAATAAAATCTTTAAAAAAAAAAAAAAATTCACTTTCTCAGTCACATTAGCCACATTGCAAGTGCTCCAAAGCCACATGTAGCTGCAGTATCAGATAATGCAGAACTATAATAACATAAGTTAGGACTTGATTTATGTGCATGTTCCTTTTTATCTGCCAAGTAGGTTTTTCATATAAGTGCTCCTGTGCAGTGTGTAAGCCATAGATCTCGAACACAACTATTCTGGAACTTAGCTAAAACATCTCTGTGAAGACCGGTACTAATCCTGTCCTCTACATGTCAGTATAACAAAAACTCACTTTCTCATGAATTTTTAAAATATCATTTAATTCTTAATAGACTGGCAGTTTATGAGGCTGATATTTTAGATTGTATTTGGTCCTTTTTATTGTATAGTTCTGACAAAATGTTAGAGTAAAAAGAATAAAAGTGAATCTAACATACAACCTTCTAAGTGTTCAAAGTTGTATTCTAATTATTTTGTTTCCATTTTTATTGCTTTAAGAATATAAACGCATTTTTTAAAACATGTCTCTTATATACTGTCTTTACAAATGGCCATTTGTACGAAATACCAGTGCCAGATATTGCAAAAGTTGTGTGGGAACATATATGTGTTTACAACAACATGATACATTTAACATGGCATATTTTTAAAAGACCACACTGTCTTTAATAAGTCAGTATTTTTTAATACACTGTATATTTTTGTTTGTAAACAGGTGACTCAACAGAAAGAAAAAACACCTACAGTTGAAGATCAAAGATTTTTTTGGAAAACAAAATTTTAAATGTGTGATCTCCCAACTGGATTCCGTTAGATGCAAAGTGTGTTGGCTCTGTGGTATGAAAAAATGGAAGCACAATTGGCAAGTTATCGCTTTTCCAGTCATTCCAATATTGGTGGTTAACATGAGTTTTAGATGTGCAATGCTTCTGATGCAATGAAGAAAAGGCCTTCCAGAGATGCCTGGTTTTTTAAGCACCTTCCCTTCCTTCCTGTCCACCCGTGTACATCCTTGTAGTGGCCAGTCAAGCTAGGGGTTGCTCTGAGTTGAAAGAACACCGGGTTGACCTAGACCTACTGTGAGCTGTATTGGGACTGCTTTGAAATCCATCTTTAAGTGCACTGAATAGTCCTTTGCTTGAAAACACAGAGCTTCTTCTATATCAGCTTGTATAAATAGTCGGACACTCTGAAAAAGAAGTTTATCATGATAGCTATAGGACAGGAATTGGAAAGAATCAGATGGAAATGCACTGAAAATTTCCACATTACTCATCTCCAAAGGAATTTTCATAAAGATGTTCAACATCTGAAAAGATCTATAACCATGGAGATACACTTAATGTGTTTACCACAACATGACACATTTACCATGGCATATTTTTAAAAGACCACATACTCTCACACTTTGTAAGGTTTTGAAGTAAAAATTTCCATGCTTTTAAATAGCTCTTCATAATTGTGAATTTATAATAGTTTGAATTTCATGTGCAGCTTTGTTTATGAAAAGCAATACTTTGTAACTTGATAATATTTCAGATTATTTTTAGTCCTTTTGTTTGAACGATTGCTCGATTAGTGTAATTCAACATGACTTTCCTATTGAGAATCAAAAATGAGAATTCAGTAATAGGGATGCAGATCTTAAGTCTGTTTAACATGCACCATTTAAGTTTTTCTTTTTATGCTCCACAGTGAAGTGTGCTCTACAAATATGCAGAAAGTAGGCAGGCAGAAAAGCCTCCTTCGCTAGCATTTCACTGTCTTCACATGTTTTGAGTGGAATTTGGGGAGAGCACCTTTATTACTGTTAGTAGACCTTTTAAAACATACGTATGTAGTTCCAGGTGCTGAGTTTGCCATAATGGCATCCTGAAGGGCACATTTATATGAATGGAGCCATTATGAATTCTCAGCAGGAGTGTTGTGGGCTTGAATGAAGGTAGATATGGCAGACTCAGTCTGTAGTATTCTGTAGAGTGTAATTCTGCATCAGACAGATGTTGGCCTTTAGATGAAGGGAGTTAAGTAAGGACTGATGTACCAAAAAGAACTTTATTTCTTCTGAGGCATTTCTCTGGCCTAGACCCAGAAAGCAGTCCCAGAGTAAAAGCCCTCCAATGTATATGAATTAGTTTTTCAGAAGAGAGAAAACATGCTTACACCTTTGTCACTTTAAGATGTATTTCCTTTAAAATAATTATGGAGAAAATTTTCTGTTTATTGATGAGAGTAGGAGCTTTTGCACAGTTTTTTCACAGTACATTAGTTTTCTTGTTGTATTATTCCTATATCTTATCTTGGAAGGTTAAATACATATCTAGTATAGAGACTTAATCTTTATCCCACAATGGGGGAGGTGGGTGTGGAATTTTCCCCATTTCCTTCAGTAAAGCATTGAAGTGTGCTTTTCAACCAAAATAATGATTGGTTTGATTAATATAATTTGGCAAAAAAAAAAAAAGTTTAAGCAAATTTGCAAACCTTAAAAAAATCACGTATCAGTTTTAAGCCTTTGGATGCTTATGAATAAGTTTGTTTTTTCATTCACTGATATTTAGAAAAATACAGGAGAACTTAACATTAAATTAACAGCAAAAGCACTAGAACTTTCATGTGTCAGGAATTTGCTCCCCATTTAGTGTTACAGCTGGGATTCCATTAAAAAACAGGCTCACTTATAAATGGGTACTGTGATTTGTCTTCCAGAACCATGTTCTCGTAAGTCTGTAGTACCCTGGAGGGGGTACAGACCCCTGTGAATCCTTTTGGGGGTGCATCCAAAACTCTTGAGTACATCCCACTGTGGCACTTCATGAAGATTATCTCACTTGAAGATGATGAGTAGGTTAAAGCAAACCCTCGTTTAAAACCAGCTATACTTACTCTCTGCTAAATAAACTTCCTCCACCACACCTATTTTCCATCCTTAAGATTCAGATTCCTACTTGCACAGAATTACAAGTTACTGCAGATCATCCACCTTTGGAGTTCTCACAGTGTTAAAATTTCAAATAAGTACGGTCCACTTGTCCAAGATGAGATTACCAGTTGAATCCTCAAGTTAATTTTTTTCCTTATGTTAATTGCTTTTTTTTTTTTTAAGATTTTATTTATTTGAGAGAGAGAGTGAGAAAGAAAGAGCATGAGAACGGGTAAGGATCAGAAGAAGCAGGCTCCCAGCTGAGCAGGGAGCCTGATGTGGGACTCGATCCCGGGACTCCAGGATCATGACCTGAGCTGTGAAGGCAGTCGCTTAACCAACTGAGCCGCCCAGGTGCCCTCCTCATGTTAATTTTAATGCAGTTTGGAACCCAACAATTCTGTAAGCATGGTTAAATTCCGCCCCCCCGGCCCTTAAAAAAAAAAAAGAGTGTCTTTGCTCTTAGTATTAAATTCTAATATATTTAATTAAGATGGTAGTTACAGATGATCACACATTTCAAGTTCCAAACTTGCCCATACTATTTATATGGTTTAAAATATTTGAGAGTTATATCTCAATGTGTCATTTCTGTCATAAGAATACACAAACAGCTGCTTGTTTGTGCTGAATCACTTTAGAAGTTCATTTACCAATCTGGTCTCGACTAATAGATTTTAAATAGGGAAAGAGATAACTTGAGGATATTTTAAGGTTAAGATTACTGCTCACTTGAATGCCATTTTTAAATAGTTCTCCCACTTACAGTCAAAATGCTGTGTATATAACCAATGTGGTACATATAGAAAAGGTATTCCTAATCTCAAATCTGGGTGGTACTGTGGTGAGGCAGTGTGATGAAATTTCTGGCTAAAGAGGATTAAAAGATGAGCAGTTGTCTTGCTTACTTGATATATGTTTTATAGGTTTTGAGTTTGTGAGCTGCATAAAAACAATCATTCCCTAGTTGTTCATTGTGGAACTGAAAGATCTCTTAACGTGTATTTTTAAGCAAATTTAGATGCAGCCGTAAATGTTGACCAGGTATAGTATTTTCCAGTGGGAAAGTGGGGTTTTCCTCATTGCATGAAACCATAGGGAATTTTCTGCACTTTGATTTACTGTGTAAAATGAGGGGGCAAAAATCCTTGTTTCTACAAAGCTGAACTGTGTAGCAATTTTTGGTAACATATGGCATGGCCACTTTGCCATAAAATGTGTTAAATTCTGAGGCATACTTAGGCCATAGCAGGCACTAAGAATTAAACCTCATATCAGTGGAACAAAAATGAACAGGCAGCATCCTCTGTTTGGAATGGGACCAGTGTACAATTAACACAATTTAATTTTATACATTCCTTAAGATTCCATTTTTTAATTGCATTCATTGAGTTTGTGTATAAATTTAAGTCAGTGCCTAAGTCAGTTTAGTCTTAGCCTAAGGAAAGTCTTTTCTTCCACTAAATACAAAGTTTTGGTTTTTTTTTTTTTTTTAACCTTTATAATTTATTTAGTATGCACATCGTATCAGATACCAACCTATAAAGTACTATAGTAAGGGGGCCCTTAAAGACCTTATCAGGGAGTTCAGATTTCATATACATTATTACCAGGCTATTTGTAAGAAATCGTTTTGAACAGCTGTAAAACATTTAAAAACCGTGGCAGACGCATTAACATGCAGCCATTTGATAATGAGAGCAGAAACCTTAACAAGTTTTACCTAATTCTTGCACTGAATTTAAATGATAATATAAAGTTAAATGTGCATTTTAAACAGATTTTATTTCAAATTTATAGCTTAGCATACAAGAAGAGCTATGCTTAGTGTTAGAGGATTGACCAGCAAGATATATTCCAGATGCAAGAGGTAAGAGAGTAGAAGCACCTTACTGTTGGAGCATATTGCATTTATTTAGCGCTACTGAACTGAATCAGTAGTTACTTCTGAACTTTGCTGCGAAGTGCTCTTTAGTTAAAGCACATAAAGAGGGATCTCTGCCTAATTGCTTTGTAAGTTGAAGCAATGGTATTTTTCATCCTATAGTCTAATTTAAAAGTTTTTCCTACAAAATGAGTTTATATTGCTGCCTAAACTATCATGTATGTAAACAGAGGTTTTTTTTTTTTTTAAGGGTGAGAGGGAATCGGGGTCCTGTATGTGTGTGCGCGTGTGTGACATGTTTGCCCCATTGGGTTATTTGGAAGATACGTTCACTCTAAAATATTCTGTTTTACCCACAAATATAAATGTGCAGCTTGGTATTTGAGGGGTTTGTTGATTGAATTCAAATTTATAAATGTTTTTCCCCTTCCCCATTTTTATTATGCCACTGTTAAGGTGCATGTACAGAAAATACCTCGGAGGTTGACATATAATAAATATTTCATCAATGCTATTTCACATTGAATCTCAAAGCAGTCATTTGTTTTGAGAGTTAAGGGAAAGTTTTTTGTTGGTTTTTTTAAAAGTCAGGTATAACTAAGGGTGGCTCAATTTGGGGGAGTTAAGGGTGGAGGGGAAAGACCGTGGAAAGTCATTTTTATATGTATACACAAAGGTATGGGTGTTGGTTATAGAGGTGAATTTTAACAAGGGAAGTTTGGGGGGTTTTTTTTGTTTTTTTGTTTTTTGTTTTAACTTGCATGTTCTATGGTTAACTATCCAAGAGTGTAACAAGTTATTCTAGCTTTTCCCAGTACTAATTATATTGGTTTTAAGAAGTCTTCATGGTCACAAGATGGCATTTTCCCTTCAGTTGTGAACCAAGAGGGATAGAAAATACCACCCAGACAGTGACTTCTGACTTCTTTAACTTGGACAGAATCCCCGCTGTCTCGTTGAGTTTCTCGTACTGTATGTCTTGCCAAGTGTGAAACCATAATACATAGTTTGAAAAATCGAAGGCTACAGATCATTTTGCATGATTAAAAGCCCATTAGGGCTGCTGAAACTGACATGTTTTTTAGCCTTTCTGGTTAAGTGAAAATGACAATGGCAAACCAGTTCACCATTTACTAGCTTTGTGCAATATTATAATGGTAGAAGCAAAACACTAGCACATTGTGCTTGGCTTTTAAAGAGGCTTTAACACCGTACATTAAACGGAAGTGTGCACAGTGTATTGTAAATGCCAACTCCTTGCAAATTTACAATACTTAAATATGCTCCATTAATATTCTAAAGTATTAAAAGTACAAAGAAAAAACTAAGCAGGCATTTATAGCAATACTCTGAAATCTCCAATAATTGTTTTGACGGTTGCCTTTTGCTCTTTAGTGCAAATTTTCTGCATTGTAATTATTGTATTGCTTTGTATTTTCATGTTTTTTACACCATGACTTCAGAGTTAAGTACTTGTACAGCAAGTATTGCAATCACTTTCTCTTCTTGTACATGCAATGTAACAACATACAGTTTTGGTGCTTAACAATATTCCTTTTTTTCTTTAATAAAAGATATTTATTGAGTTAATTTCATTTTGTTTGTTTAAAATAGCAGTGATGGTAGATATTGTCACTTCATTTCAAATAGAAGGAGCACAGCAAGTTGTGAATTTGCTATAACATTATGAACAGGCTTCGGAGACTGTCTACCCTTGTACTTCTGCCTCTTCCTATTTATAATGAAGTATTTTAACAGTTGCCGAATTTATGCTAATAAAAGCCTTATTCATGTTGTCTGTGTAGCTATCCCCACATAGTTTGGCGATGTTGACTTCCAGAATTTGGAAGGTCTTTAAATGCCTTTCATTTTAGCAAGCCATCTGTGACTATTTAAATTTGAGATTATTGGCTCTACACTTAAACATAGGACTAGCTTCACCGGAACCCAGCAGCTCCCCTTATCCGATGCTGACTTGATACAGCCCCCAACATACAGGAGGCACACGTTTAAGGGCGGGTCCCAGGTGCTGCTCAGTCCCCAAGTAAGGGCTCCAGTTCCATCTCTCCCTGGGCAGTTCAAATCACTTTTGCTCCCTTAGATAACAGAATTTTTGTTTCTGATTTTTTTATTACTGGGGCTATCTAGTTCCTGTGTGAGAAAGTTCACAGCCTGGTATTAAATAATTTATTTCTTCCTTCCCCCAAGCCATCATTTATAAAATGATGGGCTGAACACAGTGGGATTTGGTACTTTGCCAATTTCAGGATTCTGTATTAAGAAGTGAGAAATTTCTCCCAAGGGAGAAATTAATTCTATGTATTCCCTCTGCATATAAATCTGAAACTAGCCAGAAGGCTTTGATTACTAGATGGTTTTTCTATGAGAATTTAGAGAATGGATTTAATAAGAGGAGATCTAGCCAAACTGGCAGAATATCATCTCTGAATTAAACTTAGATATATTAATCCAACTCTCAACACAGTACTTCAGAAGAATCCTAGTACCTAGTTCACCCTTACGAAGTCAGGGTGTGGTTGGCTTAGGATAGCCTCCCTGGGTAACCTCTCTGTTGGACTAGCCATCTTTACTAAGTTAAAAAAAACATCTCTTGGAAACCTAGGCCTGATAGAATTCCTCAGGCCTTTACAACTGTCATTCATCCTGACCTTGCTGAATTCCATAAGCTGGATGAAAACCTCATGAGTTCTTTGCTACAGGAAGCTGTTTGGGAGAGGTTTAGAATTCTTTGGTGCAAAAATACCAACATTCCATCACATTCTGACAGTGAAGTTTGATCTTACTTCCCAAGCACTCTGTCCCTCTGCCAAGTTACTACATTCATACCCTTTCCATAGAGACCCTACAACTTTGTTGCTCATCAAAAACTTTGTTCCTTGCTGTTAGCATTTTCTCCAGCTCTCCCCACCAATAATCTTGCCCACTCACAAGATCCTCTTGCTTACCAGTTGCGCGCTCTCCTATTTCTCTGAAGTTGGCAGTCAATTGCTTAATGTCTAACAGGGTGATGGCCCATTCTTCCCCGAGTTCATACTGGGTCTATCCTCTAATCACAGCCGCCTCCTACTTCTTGCCCTCCTTCCTCCTTCGTGCCTCCCTCTATCCACTCTCGGCTGTTGCTGTGAATGACTCCATAGAGCCAGGCCATTAAGCATCTCTGATCTCATGTTCGTCCCCGTCATTAATTCCAGTGGCCAGGCTTGCAGTGCAGCCATATGGTCCTAGACTTCCTGCCTCCACACTGGCTAGGGTAAACATGCACCGATGTACAAGGCTTTTTGTGAGCAGACTCTGGTCTCCTTTCTAAGCCTTTAGCTGTAGTATCTCCATTTCACATGCTCATCTCATGCCTTTCCACCTGCACACGTGTCTGCCTAAAATGCTTCTTTTCTGTCGACACCATCTAAATTCCATCCATTGAATGTTAATTTGGAAAGCACATGGGCAATCACGACCCCCCTCTCCCCCCCGGTGTGTCAACATCCTTAGAACACTGGAATTAGGGGAATAAGAAAGTTAAGACGTAAGAGGAATTACATAATCTGATTTAATCATGATTCTATAAATGTTACTCATCATTTGAGGCAGAGCGAGAAATAAAAGGGTTTAGGTATTAAATTGTCCAGCAGCTTTGGTTTAACCCCTCCATCATTCCCCACAGCAACTTCAACTTCACTCTTAACCCTGTAAGATCCAAGTGCTCAGCTTTAATTTTAGACGGTCTTGAAAAGAGCTCATTCTAGGCTATAACTAGACCCGAGTCTCCTGTGTTGAGATGTGCTAGAGAAATTCAATAAAAATTTTCAAGAAGTATAAAAACAAAGTATCAAAGACATCAAGATGTAAATTCAAATAAAGTCAGTTACAGACGGTAAGTAATTATGGTTAGTCACAGGGCTAACAGGCAGTGTAGATGGAGGAGACTTGGTCCCCACACCACAGTTTTTGCAAGGGGAGTCAGGAACATCTTTATCCCCACACAATATATGCCTACACAGTTACCTGTCTCACTTCCAGTGATGTCTCCAAGCTGCAGAAGCTGGGACTCTTACTCAGCCTCAGCAACCTTTTTTTTTTTAAGATTTATTAGAGCACGCACAAGTTGGGGGAGGAGCAGAGGGAGAAAGAATCCGTAAGCCGATGTCCCCCCTGAGCACAGGGCTCTGTCCCAGGACCCCTAGATCACGACCTGAGCTGAAATCGAGTCGGGACGCTCAACTGACTGAGCCACCCAGGTACCCCCTCAGCAGCTTCTTTCTATTCAGATGCTTCTGGAGCTACAACATTCCCAGTGACTGGCCAGTTCAAGTTCTTTCAACCCTCAGTAAATGTCTTGCTATATCGACCTGATCTGGAGGCCCTTTATATTGAAATATTAAAAATTGCTTTAATCAAATTAATAATACTTTAATCAAGTCATTGCAAGTCTATGAATATGGATTTTGAAGAAAAGCCTTAACAGCAATTAAACCCACTGGCCAGTTTCTGTTGGAATAGTTTACTACCACGAACAATTAGTTATCCCCAAGGGTGCTGAACACCTCCCATCAACAGACGCTTTGTGTATGTCATCAGGGATGATGAAAGACTGGCAAACTACAAGAAACCTTATGTTGTTTGTAATCCTTTTTTAATGGAAAGAATGAAGTCTGGCAGGAATCAATCATATAGTTCCTCCTAAAACTTCTTATGAAAGATTTAGAACAATATAAACCCTACTCTGAATTTTTTTTAATTTTGTGTGTGTGGTACAGTGTGTGAATATACACTTAAGCTAGAAGAATAAATTAACATCATTAAGGGACTTGGGAGAAGAGTAAGAAGACAGGCAGAAACTTAATGCCTGTAGCCATCATGGGCATATCGTGACATAATCTTATTCAAAATTACATTATGAAAAAGCCATACTGTGGTTCTATGGTGGAAGTAGTCCAGTTGGCATCAACATCCTAGACATGTTGTAGGCCAAAATAATCTTTTTCATGCTTAAAGACCAAAACCTTTGGGATTTTTGAGTAAACGTACAAGTGTTCTAGGAGTTCAGATCTACTTAAAATTATTTGGTCGTGGGGCGCCTGGGTGGCTCAGTCGGTTAAGCATCTGCCTTCGGCTCAGGTCAAGATCCCAGGGTCCTGGGATTGAGACCCACATTGGGATCCCTGCTCAGGGGGGAGTCTGCTTCTCCCTCTTCCTCCCCCTGCTTGTTCTCCCTCTCTCTCAAATAAATAAAATCTTTAAAAAAAAAATTATTTGGTCTTCCCTGTAGGCCGCTTTGTGACCTACCTCTTTTCAGAAATAGGGTGGCCTTCCTGGGCAAGTATACAGTCAATTCCACAATTTTTGAAACAATGTTAACTCTATTGCCTCTTCTGTCAGCACTTCCAAGGACCATCATAAAGTGCAACCATAAGTTTACTGTGACCCAGCACTTGCTCTAAAAGGTTTTCTAATGTCAACTATAAATTTCTCTGATGTTACCTAAGCTTTGGTATTACATGATGTTGAATCATCAGAAGGCAACACCTCGACGTATTACCTCACCAACTCCGGCAATGCATTCACTACATTAGGTACAAGCACGATGACTTTATACTTCAGCTTTCAGGGATGGGTGAGGTGTAGAAATAAATACCTATTTCTGGTCTTTCTTCGTGACTCTTTTCCTAGTTAGTCTCACTCTTTCCCATGGCTTTAAATGACATCTGTTATGATGATTCCCAATTAGGTTTTTTTCTGGCCTATACCTCTTCTCAGGACACTAGATCTTTATGTATTCAACTGCCTGATGGTCTCTTCATTTGGATGCCCAAGCATATCTCTAACATAGCATGTCCAAAATGGTGCCCTGGACCCACCCATCGAAACCCAAGCCCAACCTTTCCCAGGTTTGCCCATCTTCCACAGTTCATCCTGTTCTGTAGTTAGGAACCTGCAAGTTCTCCTTGCTGCCTTTCTCACCCTCACCCTCCACATCCAATTCTCCAAGTTCTGTGGAGCCTAGGTCCACTTTGTATCTGGCATCCTTCCATTGCTCTCTCTGTCCCTTACTACCCTTATCTTTATCAGACAACCACCTCTCAACTAGACTACTGCACTGGCCTCCTAAATGATCCTTCCATTGCCACTCTTGTCTCTTTCCAACTTACTCTCCACCCACAAAGTGGTGAGATCACATCGCTCTCCTGCACAAAACCCTCCAGTTGCTTTCCATTACACTTAGAATGAAATCTCAAGTCTGCTTATGGTCTGCCTCCAAGGCTGGATGTGATTTGGCCCTTCCTACCAGGCCCATGGCTTACTGAGCTCTAGCCATATGTATAATCTCTTATCTTAGGACCTGTGCGAGCTGTCCTCTTTCTAGAATTGTTCTCCCTCTCTTTTTTAGTATGGCCAACTTATCTGTCTCCTCTAAGTTCTTATATTGAAGTCCTAACCCTCAGAATGTGGAGATACGTTCTTCACAGCAGTAATCAAGTTAAAGTAAGGTCATTGGAGTGGGCCTAATCCACTATGACTAGTATCTTTATAAATGGGATAATTTAGATACGAACATGCATAGAGGGAAGGTAATGTGGGGAGACATACAGTAAAGATGGCCATCTACAAGCCGAGGAGAGAGGCCTGGACAGAAAGCTCAAGGTCCTCAGAAGGAAGCAACCCTGCTGACACCTTGATTTTGGACTTCTAGCATCCGAAGATTGTGAGACAATAAATTTCTTTTGGTTAAGCCCCCTGTCTGTAGTACTTTGTTACAGCAGTCCTAGGAAACGATACATCATCCTTCAGGTTCCCACTTGAGGTGTCATCTCCTCAGGAGGACTTCCCACCCTTCCTTGAGTAGATCCCGCCTTGGGCTCCATCAGAGTCATGCTAATCAGATAATTCACCGATTCCCCCTGCATCTGCTAGCACCCATGCAGTTAGGAGAGTTATGTAACTCGTTCCGACCAATGAGATGGAAGCAGCAGTAGTAAGCGTCACTTTCAGCCTGATGCAGTGAAAAGTCCATACAAATTGCTCCAATATTTCTCTTTTCTAGTGGCAAACAGAGAAGTCTCATGCACTACAAGAAATTGGAACCTCCTTTGAGACTGAAGAGGACGAGGATTCCCTTTGTCACAACTTCCTTTTGCTACTGTGTCAGAGGTACTAACACTGCAGTTAGGCAGGAAAAAGAAAAGGTGAAGGATGGAAAGAAAGAAAAAAATGACATTGTTTGGCAGGTATTACGGTTATGTATGTAGAAAACCCAAAAATCTCCATTGAATCAAGACCGCTTTCGTAAGAATTGCTTGATAACATTCAGTATTTTATTATCAACAGAATTCCTATATACTGGTATCAAGCAGCTAAAAATTAAGTTTATAAAAAACTGTCATTGTTTAAAAACTTGAGAAGTCAAGGAAAAGAAGACAGACAATGCAGTAGAAAACTGGGCATGAGACCTGAGTAGGCCGTTAATTCACTGAAGAGATGCAGACGGTTGATGTGGTCTACCTCAATAGCAATAAGGAGAACACTATACCAAAATAAGATCCCAGTGCATCCTCAAGAATGGTTACAATTTGAAAGACTGACAGTTTCCAGTGTTCACAAAAACATAGAACTTTCAGACACTACTAGTAGGGGTATACTGCGATTTTGCAACAGGTACAACTGTTTTGGAAGATTGCTAAGCATCATCTACAAAAGCTGCGTCTGTGCTCACCCGGTGACGCTCGGCTAAAATATGCACACTTCAGTCCGGAGACCTACGCACGAATGCTCAGAGCAGCATTCTCCATCATAGCCAACAACCAGAATAACCCAAACGTCCATCTACGGATAAATGGACAAACTGTGGTATATTCCTAAAATGCAGTACAGTAAAGTGCAGGAGAACAATAAAAATGAATACAGCTCTACAGACCAGTTTGCATGAATCTCACTGACAAAGTTGAGCAACAGAGGCCAAAAAGAGTATGTGATTCCAGTCATAGTAAGTTAAAAAACAGGCAAAACTAAACCATAGTGTTTAGGATATTTAGGTAATAAAACTAAAAAAAAAAAAAAAAAAAGCAAAGTGATGATTGCCATAAAAATGATGATAATGGTAATGTTTGTGTTCCTTGGGGCTGTGAGGCTTCTATTTCTTGACAAGGGTGTGCTTAGGTGGGGCTCTCTTTACAATAATTCAGTGAGCTCTACATTTATGTTTATGTCTTTTTCTAAGTATTACATTTCACCATAAAAAAAGATTTTTTAAAAACACTAATATAGTTCTTTTATTAGAATTCTAGAAATTGCTTCTACAATTCAGCTGCCAAAAACTTTTCTCTGCAAAGTAATTTGCATGCTTGCTCTACAAAACAATGAACAATATAATCTAACATTTCACTTTTTTTCGTTAGTTGCCAGGAAATCAGAGCAAATTTAGTGCTCCAATGGAAAAAACAACTCATCTCAAATTTCTGGTCTACACTGTTCTTTGCTCCTTTTAATTTGCTGCGTGTGTTTGTGTATGCGTGAACCTCTCCTTCTTGGTGTTTTAATATTGTGAGTTTCCTTTGAGGAAGTAGATGGGAAGAGCTTTAAAATGTTCATTAAATAAAAAGATGTTGCAACATAGCATGGCATAGTGGTTAACTGCAAGGACTCGAGACATCTGGTAGAACTGTGTGAATCTGGACAAATTACCTCTCTGTGCTTCAGTTTGTTAGTCTGTAAAATGGAGACAGTGTCTACTTCATATGGTTGTTACATGGATTAAATAGAAGAGTGCCTCACACATATGTACATGTTAGCTATTATTATTCTCCCGAAGTATGTTGCCAAAATTTCTCAGAAAGAACCACAAAGATTTGAGTGATTTAGAAGCAAGAACATCTGAGATTAGAATAGATTGCTCCTGGATAATCTAAAAAGCAGCGATGATCATATCTATTTCCTTCATTAATAGAACATAATTTCATTCGCATGTCAAAATGAATATGCAATAGGCAACATTTTATATTAACAATGGAAAAAAACCTTACCTTCATGTTTACTTTTTGTAGAGAGAATTGGGTGCAACTGAAAAAATGCAGAATTTCTATTTTCTGACGTTCTGCAGAAATGCAGTCCTAAAGAATCAAAATATCCAAAAATATAAAGAATACGAAGAACTTTCAGTTAAATATGGTGGATTGAAACATGCTTTTATTGCCAAATCCTCCTAAATCCCTAACATGGCAGTAAAGGAATAAAAGCAAAAGAGAAAATTATGGACAAAAAATGTCAGTGACTGCAAGATGCACAGGAAGTAATGATTTAACAGTGGAGGGAGCTGACCTGAGAGTCTGCAGTGAGTACTGACAAGTGTGCCAAGGGCTGAGGGGCCTGGCACTTGGAGGTACTGTGTTCCCTGCAAGGTGGGGATGAGGTATAAGGGTGCAAAGGAGAGAGGTGAAAAGTCTCCCAACAGAAACAACAGATCCCCCACCTCCCTGGACCTTCCTTTCCCATTTCAAGACACTAGAGGTTTATTCTCTGGAATAAACAAGCCAGAGAAGATCTGGACTCTAAGAGCAGGTACAAGAGGAAGGCAAGGGGAATGGTGAACACTATACGGTTAAGTTACAATCTACCTTCGAAACCCGGAGGCCCCTGGCTGCTTTCTCCTGCCTGGTTCTGAGATGGGCCTTGGCTGGGCATCTACACCTCCCAGAGGAGTCTGAAAGATCCCTCTCTGGAGAAACTAAATGGCCGCAGAGAAAAGACCATCCCACGTTGATATTTGTATGTGGGGAGGGATGGAGAGTTACCAAATGACAAAGCAGGCCTCCCACCCAATCAACGTACCCGCAAAGCCACCCGCCAGCCAGCCTTCCTCCCTCCCTCACCCCAGAGCCTCCAGGGTTTCACTGTAGGATGTGAACAGACTGCTTAGAATCACAATGAAGTCTCCACACGATGAAGAAAGACCAAAAAACAAACTAAAGAAGGTAATTCTTGGAAAACAGACAAGAGACTAGGAGGGAAAAATTACTTCTATCAGAAAAAAGAAGGTGAAATACTACATCTATAAAACAAGAATGTATCACAATAAAAAGGAATATTCTGAGAACGGTGAATGACACTTAGAAACAAAAACCATGACAGCTGACACTACAAATTCAATACATGGTTTAAAAGATAGAGGCCAGGAACTCTTTGAGTCAAATAAACGGCTAAGGAGATGAACAATAGAAAATATAATTAGAGGATTAATTCGGCTAATCCAATATCTGATTGATGCTGGGAGTAGAAAGAAGTGGAGAGGAGCAAAAAAAAAAAAGTGGAGAGGAGCAAATTATTTAAAAAAACAATACAAGAAACTTACTCCTTTGTTTACTACAGATTGAGCTGGGTTTTCTTTCATGTACAAGAGAAGGATTCTCAGATGGTCCTGTGAGGAGTGTGCCAGCCAGATGAGCACTCAGAAACGCTCCCAGCATGGGTGACATGGAGGTTACTGCGCAATTCTGGTGGAGCAGGCAGGGCTGAAGCCAGAGTGGAGAAGTCTGAAGAGCAAACGGAAAGTTAGGAAGTGGAGCTAATTTGTGAGTACACAATTTTTTCAGAGTTTTTTGGTGAAAAAGAAAAAACAACTCTGAGGATTAAAGGTGAGCTTGTTTTTTTTGTTTGTTTTTGTTTTTTTAAAGATTTTATTTATTTATTTGACAGAGAGAGACACAGCGAGAGAGGAAACACAAGCAGAGGGAGTGGGAGAGGGAGAAGCAGGCTTCCTGCCGAGCAGGGAGCCCGATGTGGGGCTTGATCCCAGGACCCTGGGATCATGACCTGAGCCGAAGGCAGACGCTTAACGACTGAGCCACCCAGGCGCCCCTAAAGGTGAACCTCTTTAAAGGTAAGAGACACTAGGGGCACCTGGGGGTGGCTCAGTCAGTCAGGCGTCTGACTCTTGGTTTTGGCTCAGGTCATGATCTCAGGGTTGTGAGATCGAGCCCCACGTCAGGCTCTGTGCTGGGCGTTGGGCCTGCTTGAGACTCTCTCTCTCTTTCCCTCTACCCCTACCCCTGTCCGAAAGAGTGAGAGAGAAAGAGAAAAAAGAAGGGGAGGGGAGAGGAGGGGAGGGGACACACTAGAGCATGCTGGTATGCTAATTAAAGAAGAGTAAATAAATGGGGTGCCCGGGTGGCTCAGGTGGTTAACCATCTGATTCTCAATCTCAGCTCAAGTCATGATCTCGGGGTCCTGAGTTCAAGCCCTGCACTGGGCTTCATGCTGGGTGTGGAGACTGCTTAAAAAAAAAAGTTAAAAATAGTAAATAAAAAATAAAAGTGACTTGAAATAGCAGTCCTATCCACCTGCTTCTTAGGTAAGCAAAAGGCTACCTTTATAACTAATAAAGAGAAAATGGAGGAGAAAATTATCCAGTTCAGGTGCCCCAAACACCTTTGACCTCAATGATAGGAATGATTTCAAATCAAAGGATTAGAGGAGGTGAAGCAGAGAATATTCGTTCAAAGACCCACCTCAATTCTGCATGGTTATCTAATACACATGAAAAAAGCGACAGATCTATTCTGGTCATTACTGGGTTTCCTAGAAAACGTTTCCGTTCTTCTCCCACAGTGTTTTCAGTGATTTCTTGCATCATTAGTACAATGATCGGCATAGTCCACATTTAAGGTCAGTTACTTTCATTACCCACTTGCCCAACAAGTCATTTTGTCGTTTAGCAGGATTTACTACATGCTGATGATGTGTCCTTGTGGACATACAGGTATCTGCAATGTGAGGGGGTGGAAATAGGTTGCAAGAAGACCAAGTCTCTGCCCTCACAGTGCTCAGGAGTGGGAGGTGTTGGACACCAGTGTGGCTCGTCCACGCTGCCCAGCATGTCTGAAACACACCAGGTTTTCGCTGCAGTCATGATACAGCATGCCCCCCCGTGCAAGACAAAGTGACACAGAAAATAATACCATTGGGAAGGGCGATCTCACCACCGTCGCCACCTCTGGGACGTGTATCGTGTGGTCATCTGGGAGTCCCCTCACAGAGGCAGGGAATGCTGATGCGGCTTCTTCAGCTTAGGGGGATTCTAACAACCTGACGTCTTCTTCCTGAAGTTTCCATCCTAGCCATTCTGCCGAATTCTGCCATTTCTATTCTGGGCAGTCTGGGTGAAGAACAAAACCTGTCTCCAGCACAGCAAGCGATCCAAATCAAGACCACTGCTAAGTTACACAGCTGACACATCTCTGTCTCCCCCAAAGCGGCGCCAGCATCAAGGGCACTGTCCGGATGGCACTGGGACTCTCAGCCGCCCGCACCCCACTGCTGCCCAGGCACTGACGGGCACGATGCGAGAGGAGAAGGCTGGGCCTGCCAAACTGGAGTATCTAGAGCTGTGCTGGACTGTTCGTGGAGCTTCCAGAAAGGTCGAATTGACTCCCAGGCAGGGGCTGCTTCATTGGAAGAATCTGATTCAACTTCAAGAATCTGCTGTTGGGGCGCCTGGGTGGCTCAGTCGGTTAAGCGACTGCCTTCGGCTCGGGT
>NC_138375.1:86955036-87111685 GCF_054177405.1 Leptonychotes weddellii | reverse complement strand
CAAATAAATAAATAAAATCTTAAAAAAAAAAAAGAATCTGCTGTTGTAGAGGAAGAAATGAAACAGGACAAAACCAGAGAGGGAGACAAATCATGAAAGACTCTTAATCTCAGGAAACAAACTAAAGGTTGCTGGAGGGGAAGGGAGTGAGAAGAGGGGGTAACTGGGGGATGGACATGGGGGAGGGTATGTGCTATGGTGAGCGCTGTGAATTGTGTAAGACTGATGAATCACAGACCTGTACCCCTGAAACAAACATTATGTGTTAACAAAAAAAACCTAAAAAGTTAATTAAATAAAATTTAACTACCTTCCAAAAAAACAATCTGCTGTTGTGATGAATGTTCTCTCTGTATAAAATACTGCTATTTAAATACCCATCAAGGGAAAATATATGAAGAGTGAAAGGAGCAATAATGACCAAGACGCATTTTCCAGTCACAATGTTCCTACCGAAGAAACAATTTTATTTTACTTTTATAAATGCAAATAAGAACGGAAATTTAACACGGTCATTTCCACCATGGAACGGGCTTTTGTTACTGCTGCCAAGTTCTACAATAATCATAAATGCCTCTCATTCATTCCCAAGCTGAGGTCTGATCCTTACGTTTCCTCACATTAGGTCAGAAGTGACATTCTGCCGCCTTTCTTGGAGCTACAACCCAACCATTTTACAGTTTTCATTTTTAAAAACAGTGCAGCAAGCTACGTGCTTGGGTTTAGGACCTAGCTTTTGACAGCCAGAGATCTCGAGCTGCACTTCCTCAGCGAGTCCTGAGCCGGCATAATATGAAGCCAAGAGAACTTGGAAGACAGTGGCTGGTAGCCCTGCTCTGGCTGTGTCAGCTTGTACCAGTCACTTACCTTCTCTGGGCCGAAGCTTCTTCCTTTGGGAAGTTGGCCAGGACAGTCTCTGAGGTCCTTTACAAATCTCACATCCCATGACTCTGTATGTAGAGCCAACTAAAATACATCGCTCCTAGTGGCCTATAAAGGAAGAATGTGGCCTACAGCTTTCTAGTTTCAAAAAAGTAGAGTGGAATCTCCCCACTTTAGTCAGAGTGAAGGAAAATTGGTTTTAAGATGCCTGACATGCAAAAAGACAGGAAACTGCCCGCCATCAAGCCCTTGCTTGCCTTTGTTTCCTGAGCCAGCTATTCTCAGGAATCCACAGAAAGCTGGAGAAAGAGAGTGAGCAAAGCTCAACCAGCCCAGGACCCTGCTTAGTCCCCAAAGCAGTCCTTTTTCTGGGGTTTACCTGAAACCAGAAGATAAAAATTTTCCCTACTAATTCATATCTGCTACCCAGAAATTAAAGGGTTTTCCAGAATATTTTAAGATTATTAACCCTTTTTTTGATATCATAGCCCCACAAAACTTATCTGTTGACCATTATGTATTTTCTTTAAGCCTTAACAGTCAAGAGCTTACAAAAAATTTCCCCCAGTACCTGTGAGAAATGATTTACATATAAGTTCTGTCCATTTGAAGTGTACAAGTTGATGAATGTTGGCAGTTGCATATACCCATGAAACTAACATCACAGTCAAAGCACAATATTTCCTTCACCACCAAAAGAGCCCTTGTACCCTTCTGCAGTCCACAGGCAACAAGTGAAATGTTTTTTGTCACTACAATAGTTTGCATTCTCTAGAATTTTACATACATGGAATCATACACCATGTACTCTTATGTCTGGCTTCTTTCATTCAGGCTAATGAGATTCATTCATGTTGCATGCATCAGTAGCTTGTTCCTTTTTATTGCTAAATAGTAATACATTGATTGTATGGATATACTATATTTTACTCATTCATTCATCTGTTAATGGGCATTTAGGTTATTTCCAGTTTGGGGCTATTGTGAGTAAATATTCATGTGCAAGTTCAGCAAAGGAAACCATCAACAACATGAAAAGGTAACCTACTGAATGGGAGAAGA
This sequence comes from Leptonychotes weddellii, assembly GCF_054177405.1. Taxonomy (NCBI): domain Eukaryota; kingdom Metazoa; phylum Chordata; class Mammalia; order Carnivora; family Phocidae; genus Leptonychotes; species Leptonychotes weddellii. The sequence continues at coordinate 87,109,741 of NC_138375.1, read as the reverse complement.
TATTGGCAAATGACATATCCGATAAAGGATTAATAACCCAAAAAATATAAAGAACTTATACAACTCCACATCAAAAACCCCTAAACAATCCAATTAAAAATGGGCAAAGGATCTGAATAGACATTTTTTCTAGAGAAGATATGCAGATGGCTAATAGACACATGAAAAAAATGCCCAACATCAGTAATTATCAGGGACATGCAAATGAAAACCACAAAGAGGTATCACCTCACACTTGTCAGAATGGCTAAAATAAAAAAACACAAGAAATAAGTGTTGGCAAGGATGAAGAGAAAAAGGAACACTTGTGCACTGCTGGCGAGAATGTAAGTTGGTGTAGCCACTATGGAAAACAGTACGGAGTTTCCTCAAGAAATTAAAAATAGAAATACATGATCCAGTAATTCCACTATGAAGTATTCACACAAAGAATACAACAACACTAATTTGAAAAGATATATGCACCCTATGATTATTTCAACATTATTTACAGTGACCAAGGTATGGAAGGGAGCCAAGTGTCCATTGATAGATGGATGGATAAAGATATGGCATGTATGTACACACACACACACACACACACACACACACACACCCACACACGATAGAATATTATGCAGCCATAACAAAGGATGAGATCTTGCCATTTGCAACAATATGGATGGAACTAGAGGGTATCATGCTAAGCGAAATAAAACAGAGAAAGACAAATACCATATGATTTCACTTAAAGGTGCAATCTCAAAAACGAGCAAAAAGCAGAAACAAATCCGTACCCTGATGGTTGCCAGAGCGGAGGATGCGGGGGATGGGCAAAATGGATGAAGGGAAGTGGGAGGTACAGGCTTCCGGTTATGGGCTGAGTCACAGGGATAAACGGTACCGCACAGGGAATACAGTGATACGGTAAAGCATGGGGACAGATGGCAGAGACACTTGTGGTGAGCAAAGCATTAACCCAAAGACTTGTAGAATCACTGTGCTGTCCACCTGAAACTAATGTAACTGTGTTAAGTGTACTTCAATAAAAAAGTGAATAATAGTAGCATAAAAAAGATGCATGTGTAAGTCTTTGTGTGGATATGTTTTTATTTCTCTCGAGTCAATAGCTAGAAGAATGGCTGGAATACATATGGTAGGTGTATGTTTAAAGAAAGTTCACAGAATTTTGAGACAACAGTGATTGTCAAGTACATTTAGCCCTCAGATGAGAGAAACTTCAGAGTTTCTTTAGGGGCATTAATTTTTTAAAAATTTATTTAAATTTTAGTTAACATACAGTGCAATGTTGGTTTCTGGAATAGAATTGAGTGATTCATTACTTACATACAACACCCAGTGCTCATCACAAGTCCTAGAGGAACTGATTCTTAACCCGGTCCTTCTCTTTTTTTTTGAAGACTTTATTTATTTGAGAGAGAGAGAGAGAGAGAGAGAGAGACAGAGCACAAGTGGAGAGGAGGGGCAGAGGGAGAGGGAGAAGCAGACCACCCCTCCCCCACGCTGAGCAGGGAGCCCGACACGGGACTCGATCCCAGGACCCTGGAATCCTGACCTGAGCCAAAGGCAGACGCTTAACCGACTGAGCCACCCAGGCGCCCCAACTCAGTCCTTTTTTTTTTTTTTTTTTTAAAGATTTTATTTATTTGAGAGAGAGAGAGCACAAGAGGGGGAAGGGTCAGAGGGAGAAGCAGACTCCCTGCTGAGCAGGGAGCCCGATGTGGGACTCGATCCTGGGACTCCAGGATCATGACCTGAGCCAAAAGCAGTCGCTTAACCAACTGAGCGACCCAGGTGCCCAGTCCTTCTCTTAATGTATTAGATATTCTAGAGATGGAAGAATAGGTTGGAACAAGTTATAGATCATCTTCCTCATTTGCAGAGGAGGACTTGGGGCCTGGGGAGATAAAGGGACCATCCAGAAACAGAGCTGTGAGGCATGCTATCGATTTTGGCAGGTCACAAGTGCCAAGAACAGTACATGGCAAACACAAGTGCACAGGGTTTTTCATGGAAGGAAATGTCAAGAAGAGATGCACAGCTCTGGGGGCTGGTTCACATTGTTATGCTTATGGACTGTTGATTAGAAACGATCTAGTCATCATTTACATTGGATGACATATTTTCTCTACTTAGAATCTAGTGGGGGAAAAACAGTGTTTAACTCTATCAAAACCCCTGAAGTGGGGCGCCTGCGTGGCCCAGTCGGTTAAGCGTCTGCCTTCGGCTCAGGTCATGATCCTGGAGTCCGGGGATCAAGCTTCAAGTTGGGTTCCCTGCTCAGTGGGGAGTCTGCTTCTCCCTATCCCTCTGCCCTTCCCTCAACAGTTCTATCTCTCTGTCTCGCTCACTCGCTCTCAAAATTCTTTTTAAAAAAACAAAATCTTTAAAAACAAAAACCCCTGAAGTCCCTGGGACTTAACAGACACGAGCAGATACTTCTCCTGGGGCCAACACTGCCTGCTCAAAATGGCCCGTCTCTGGAGGAGGAGCAAATCAGCACCTCTATGGGCACAGTCTCACACCTTTGCCAAATACAAAAGTACTAGTAATGAAGTTTGCTTGAATCTATTCATGAATCCAGTGTGGAAATATTTGCTCCCTTTTTCATTCTTGTTTGCTATACAAGTGGAATAAAATCATTAACTGACCACATTTCTTTCTTAATCTAAAACATAAGCCCAACAAAATTCTAATTAAAAAATCAATTCATGTTTGCTTTTTATTGTCAATACTATTATGCACGATTCTTAGAAGGAGTTTTATAAAATCATCTCTAGCAGTAACAGCCAATCTTATTTTATTTTTTTTTTTAAAGATTTTATTTATTTGACAGAGAGACACAGCGAGAGAGAGAACACAAGCAGGGGGAGTGGGAGACGGAGAAGCGGGCTTCCCGCCGAGCAGGGAGCCCGATGTGGGACTCGATCCCAGGACCCTGGGATCATGACCTGAGCCGAAGGCAGACGCTTAACGACTGAGCCACCCACGTGCCCCCCGCCAATCTTATTTTAGATGGAACACTACTAGATGCAGCACATTTTAAGTGTTGCAATCAGGTAGGTTGGAAATTGCATATTTAAGGGAAAAATGTCACTGGAAAGAACGTGACCATAACCCAACAATAAATAAAATTATTTCTATTCATCTCAGAAAAAACAGCTTGAGAAGAGAATTTGTTATATGAAAAGAATATATTGGTCAAGTGTTTCCTGGTGACTGTTTTTCACAAAGTGAAAAGAATTGGAGTGAAATTTTAAAATTCTTTGAACCAAATAATAAAGAAGAGATAAAAGCTTATTGCAAATGTTATCTTTACCACATTTACATATTTGTCAGTTTTCTCAAAGGAAGCCTAGGCTCTTCAGAGAAAACAAAAGTCCCACCATTATTGCTATTGGTTTTACAGCTTGAAGATTAAGGGGAATCTCAGAAGCAGTTCTGTGGTTTTCCTACCTGCTCCACACGGCATGTTTTTAAGGAATCCATCCGAGTTCTGGCCCTCAAGTTACGCTGCCAGCTCCCAGCCTGCAACAAAACTGTCTCAGTCCTGAGACATCCCGGATGGACCCAAAACCTTCATTTTGAAATCTGGGGATCCCAGCAAAGCCAAAGTGGAAGGGAGTTCTTTACAGGAGAATGCGTATGGGGAAGGCTAAGAAGGTTCTCTAGGTGGAGGAATGGGGGTGTGTCACCACCGTTCTCCCTCATGACCCCATCTTTATGTGATCCGATTCCAGCAAATCTGGGACCCCTTCCAGAGACAGGAATGGGAGTACTCCGGAAGGGGAGTATCAAGTACTTTCATTACTGCCAACACTTTTAGCTTCCAGAACCCCAGGCTCTGGTTTTCTAAAGCCTCTCCCTGAGGTTCCGGAGTCCACGTGCATTAGCCTACCTTGGCACTGCGGGAGATTGTACTCCCAATGTGGTTCGATGATTACCTGCAACTTTCTTGCAGGCATTTCCCCCATTATGTGTGAAGTAGGCATCTCAGGCATCAGAGGTGTGACTATTGCAGGGGCTCAGCCCTTTCTTTTTTTTAGTCCCAAAAGCTTAGCAGTCTTGGGACCAGATAAGAAGCCAGGCAACAGAAAGGAATGAATGAATCATGGTCTCCAGCAACAGCCCTGTGGCTCCAACCTTGTTACAGCCTTTTAAGTGAATAGTCAACTCTGTTTTTTCCGTGATATTTCTGTCTCTCATGGCTGAGGTTGGCCCAGAAAAATATGCCTCTTAGAGAAAAATTCAAACTGGATTCCATCTTTTGTTGGTTATATGGCATTGGGTGACCAATGGTTTCCTGGAGTCTCTGGGAGCTTATCCATTTTCTCTAGGGCTGTTGTGAGGACCAACACTGGACCTTATACATGCTTTGTGGTTAATAAAATCCTGTTCTTCTCCCCTGTAGCTATTGCTCTCCCAAGTAGGATGAGATCAACTGGGAAATCAATTAAAACTAGAATTATAGGTTTGAGACATTTTGGTTTGATGAACAAATCATCAAACGGAGAGTTTAGACTTTATTTTTTAATTTTTTTGGAATCCAAGTGAGTATTTAGCAGGCATGGGCTGAAGACGAAGGCCACATTAAGTACTGCAATGAAAGTTTTATTTAAAGGAGAGTTTCATCCAACTTTCAAATCAGGTGGCACGGGGCCATCTAAATTGTGAGAATTAAAGCAATGATGATTGGTAACTCCATTCTAACCTGGTAAGTGTGGCGCTATGATTAGTTTTGCAGCCAGGTGAGGAAAGGAAGATCACATGGTGTGTGCTTCACTCTCTGAAGGAGGCTACCTCTGGCCCAGGGGGCAATCTCTGGCAGAGCTCTTGGGGGGATATTTTTGTTCTGAACAAAGTGCCATTCAGTAGTTCACTCTACCTTGGAGGGAAGCCTTGGGTCTTCCTGGCTGATGATGGCAAAAGTTGATCTTGGCTCCTAAAGAAGATGTGACAGTCCCAAAGATGTGGCTAGTGAAATTATGTCCAAAGTCATGAACCAAGTACAGTACAGGGGAACACATTAATTTTTGTTGAGTTCTTGCCCATGATACTTCAGCAGGCAGAGCAAGAAGCTTGTTATCAGCTCTCACATGGGATTTGGAGAAGGCAAATTTTATACTAATGACCTAAAAGATTACTGGCCACATTTCTAACCAACATGGCCATGATAGATAGAGCTAAGAGATGCAAAAGAGGAAAGCTTGCTGATGTCACTTCACTAGGGTTACCTTGTTTCCTTAAATGCCCTATATCATCAAGCAATCAAATGTTCCATTTTTGCTACTGTTGTTGATATATGGGTTGACTACGGGGGTGTGGAGTGGGGGAAGCTTCCCTGAATTATTCATCAGAATGAACTTTATAACTAAAATGACAACAGCAGTTAGTACCATAGACCAACGGCCAGTCCTAGAGATACAGGTTAAAAAAAAACTGTAAAATGATGACATATCCTTTATTTTTTAATTAGCTATTCTGTTCCTTGCCAAACTCACAAAAGAGTTGAGGTAACTTATTATAAAAATACAGGTACTATCAGACCAGTACAAGACCAAACTACTGATCAAAAAATAGGAACAGGAGGGGTGCCCTGGGTTGCTCAGTGGGTTAAGCGTCTGCCTTTGGCTCAGGTCATGATCCCCAGGGTCCTGGGATCGAGCCCTACATCGGGATCCCCGCTCAGCGGGGAGTCTGCTTCTCCCTCTCCCTGTGCTCGTGCTCTCTCTCTCTCTCAAATAAATATATCTCTAAAAAAAATCAGAAGAGGAAAAAAAATGAGGACCAAAAGGAAGGGAAAAAACCTAGAATTCTAACTCCTAGCTGAGGAACACAATAGCAATTAAGCCTAAAACCTGGTTTTGAGCTTCCTAGCAGCCAGGGTGATAAGGGAATGATGGATTTATGTAGTTGTCATTGCCCAGAAATAAGCAGCACAGGCCCGAAAAAACAAATTTAGTCTTAATCTCTGAAAACAATTTGTGATGGAGATCTTTTCTTGAAAAAGTGGGTTATATAGCCAAAAACAAAACAAAACCAAAACCAGAAAAAAAAAAAACCCCAACCAACAACAAAAAACCCCCCAAGATCCCAGTAGTACATTGACATAACCTGCAGCAGTGTTCCCTGTGCACATGAACTTCCATTTACTTTGCAGGAACACTATGGAGCTAAGTAAGGTTAAATTGGGCCCTGGTTGTCAGAATCCCAGAATCCTCAGGAAACCAGAACATGGCCTCAAGTCTGGAGATGAGGCAGATGTCCTGGTCAATAAGGAAAAGAGATGTCACAAAGAATTTTAGTTTACACCATGAACTATGTTAGGGCTGGATCCCATTCAGTATAAAATTAAATAGCTATCAATTTGATTATCTGGTGTCACCTGCTAGTTCTTCTCTAGGTCACTTTGGACAATTCTTCACAGGCTCTTCCCTAACTTTATTTTCTCTGCATACCCTTCTAAATGTCAGGGCTTTCTAGGGCTCTGGGCCTGTTCTCTTTACCCTCTATTTGAGTTCATCTGCCTATGGCTTCACCAACAACCTGTTTTCTGGTAACTTCCAGATTTATTTCTCCAGCCTACACGCTGGGGAAGTACTTCAAACTCACTGTGTCCAAAACAGAACTTATCCTTCTTACACCAAATCTGGAAACCTAGCAGCCCTCCAGACACTTGCCAAATCCTGCAGTGTCTGCTGGTAATGGGTCTATGTTCCCAGGCCACAAGTAGGATGTGCAAAGAAATTTGTTCTCAATTTTGTTCTAAAATACATTCTGCCTGGCAGCAGAAGCATTGTTCTTGTCATTTCCAGATAAAAGCAGCCAATGAAGGTTTCCCTTCTACCACCTCCTCCCTTGGATTACAAGTAAGTTCCACAGAGTGTCCAAGTATGGAAGGGGCTGGGAAGAATGCTGGGTTCTGAGTGTTCATCCACTACTGAATGTTGATCTACTGAGGCTGGCATGTACTCAGAGAGCTTTCTGCACCAGCATCCACGGTGATGTCCACCTGGTCTTTGGTCCCAGATCCACAGAGATGACCCTCTATCCCAATTCACTGGCTTGTCAGCTGCTTCTGCACCTGCTGAGGGTGGGCCAGGGAAGTTTTTCAGATGTTTCCCTATGTACGCCCTTTGGGGCACCAAAAAAATTGTTGGGGACTCTCTTAGCTGCCATACCACATCATTATTTCTCCTCAGCGGCTGCTCCATCATCCTGGCCCAGGGGAATTCTTCTGTAGGCAAAGCCTGGAAACTGAGGCATGGGTCTTCAATCCCCCATCCTGTCTGGGGGGTCACTTAGTTGTCCCCCAACCTCTGATCTAACGCTAGTGTGTTGGAGGGAGGGAGCAGTCCTCGGGGCCCCTTCTTAGTGATGCTTGCCACCCTCTTGTTATCTTGTTTCCCTTCCATTCCTCTTCCTAGTCACATGAGAGAGCTCTTTTTCCTTTTAATCTCATTGGAGTGGAGAAATTCAAAAGTAGAGAACGGACTCTCATTACTGCAGTACCAACCCAATCCCGAGGGCCAGGGAATAGAGGGCTTTTGCTGTTGCCTGAATTGGGGGTGGGAGGAAGGGAAAGCAATAAATGCCACAAAAGCAGCAGAAATTTAGAATTTCAAAATATCTTGCCATCAGATACCTCTGGAGTCTCTCTCATATTCAGTTCAGCATTTTCTGGCATCATTTCCAGTTTTTATTTGTCTCTTGCCTGGATTGCTACAATTAAAAAAAAAGAGTCCTCTTGAATTCTGAATCTGGTCTCGCAGAACCTTTCTTTAATCCACTTCCCCAGCTTTATTGACATATAATTACATATAACATTGTGTAAGTTCAAGGTGTGCAATGTGATGGTTTTGATACATGTATTTATTATGAAATGATGACCACAATGAGGTTAGTTAGCACCTCCATCACTCACCTGGTCTTTTATTTATTCTTGACACTGTGGCCAGAGTGATTTACTTGCTCTCAAGGTGTAAATCTTAGTCACGATACCTCCCCCCTCCAAGGTTTCAGCAGCCGTCCACTGCCTTGATGGAAAGTCAGAACAGCCGAGGACCCGAGACAAGGTCGCAGTCTGGAATCCGCCCACCTCGTCTGCTCTGGACCCCAGCTAAGCCACGGATGGGTCCGCCAGGGTGTTAGACTGAATTTGAGCGTGTGGCTCTTTGTGATGTGCCTTTGCCCCTAGGCTTTCCACCATCCACCTGAATCTTCGTCAAAGTGGACATCTCTTCCTCTTTTACGTCTTCGCTAAGACGCCACCTCCTCAGGGACACTGGCTAACTCCCTCCTCTGCCTTGTTCACCAGAAGCCATGACTCTGTTCAGTGTCACTGTCTTACTGTTCCTACTGGTTAATGTGTCTGCTTCCTTCACCAGACTATGAGCTTCTTGAGGGTAGGGACTGTGTATTATCACCTTTCCATTCTCAGTGCTTAGCTCAGTCCCTTGTGATATTGTAGGTGCTCACAAAATGTGTGAATCAACAGCCAACTGGCAGGGGATGCTCCCAGAAGCTAAGCCACCATTAAGGGGGCAAAAGGCTACTGGCCTAAGAGGGAGGCACTGTCTGGAAATACCACAGTTCACGTATCTTCCTATTTGTCCTTTCCTTTTTAGTCCTGTCCCCTTCCTGCCCACTTTGAGGGCCACAAAGCACAGCACTTTGCATTTTAAACTGTGCCATACACCCCTGCTGGTCCTCAGACAGATGCAGATGGTGGCACTGTGTAACATTTGGTGGCCCGAGTCACTCAGCAGAGGTTACAGTTTACATCAGGCATCCTCTCTTTTCTACGGCAGTAAGCACGGTTGATCGTTCCACACATTCATTGAGTGACTACTATGTTCAAAGCACGTTGCTAGGCGTTGCTTGTGGTTATTTAGAAAGAATTTTATCAAGACCAGTTAAAACAGTTTTTTTTTTTTTGAGTTTTAAGTTTTCACGGAAATTTATTCATCCAGAGTTCATTTTCACTGGGGATATAAAAGGCCTTGGGGGGGCCTTTGGTAACTGGGTACTAATCAATCTTGAATATCCCTAATACTGTGCTTAACAAAGTAGCCTCAAGGTCAGAAGAAGAGGGTAGCATGAAAAAGGAAAGAAACAATACAGAAATGCTTAAACTAAGTGTAATACATCCATAGGATGGAATACTCTGAAGGAGTTAAAAACTGTATGTACTGACTTGGACAGAGCTTCCCAAGAGAATAAGTAAAAAAAACAGCAAATTATAGAACAAGACACACTGATAATAGAATTTATGTACTCCCTCCTCCCAGAACAATTAGATATTTCTATAAGCACATAAATATTAAGTATAAATGCATATAAATATGCCAAAAGGACATAAATTCTAGGGATGGAACTGTAAGATCAAGGGTGACTTTTCTATCTGTACTATTAAGAATGTTTGCAAAAAGAAAGCACCTATGAATGAGTAGCATAAAGTTTTTTTTTCTTTTTCTAAAAAAGAGCAGGGAGATAAATATTCAAAGATGTTATACCATTGTGAAATGGAAAACGAACAATTTTTCTAAGTGACAGGTTGTTAAATATTGGGAACTGATAAACTTTTGTACCTGTCTTCTTAAAAAAGGTCTGCAGTTCGCAGTTTGGGCATGATGGAGTGGGAAGGGCACAGGATTAGCAGGCATGGGGCGGGGCCTGTCTTCTTGGCGGCCTCTGTCTTGGTCGATCACTTAATCTTGCTGAATCTCAGACTCTATAAAATCTATAAAATGGGGATAACAATAACATTTAGGTCATGGCACTGTTGTGAAAATTTGTTGTGAACTGTTGAGATGGCCACGAGCCCGTGAAATTCTGTAGTTTCTATTTTTACATATAATACAGGATTTCAGTGCACACAGTATACTCTAAAATAAAGGCTCTGCTAAATGAGACCAAGCTTAATCACTAAATAGAAAAATATGAACAAAAGTGGTTTAAAAGAGTTTATTTGACAATTCACAAGTGATTTGCAAATTTTATGGGTTATTTGGCGCCAAATTTGAAAACCAGTAGCTCCTCTTTTCTTCCTGGAATGTCTAACATGTTCTAATTTGTTGCCTAAGTACTGCAAGTTGTGTCTACTCAAGGAATTCAAGCTAATTTTAACTTAAATCAAATACCATACAGCAGTCTAAAACCAAATACAAAGAGTATTTTTGTTGTTGTCATTGCTCAAGATCATTTCTACCAGAGATAATTTGTACACAGTTATTTATGAATCAATATGAAAAAAAGAGTAAAGATCATTTAAGATCACATAAATGTTAACTCTCTAAACTTCCCACAGTAACGGGGAACACAAACACAAAATCACCTGGTCCTAGTGATGGGTTAAGTATCAAAATAATACATTTAAAAAGATACAGAAAATACATTTAAGTCCCTAGAACTTGACTTTGTGGAGAGGCAGGTGAGCCACCGAAAAATAAGCCAAGTTCTGCTAGGAAAGTGTCAACCTCCTTTTATCTGTGGCCCTGCAACCTTCTAGAAATGACAGCTATATGGAAAACCAACACATTATATGTGACATTTAATTTCATCAATAAGTCAGTAAGAAGAGTGAAGTTATTTTCAGAAACAACAAACATTTGAGACTGGGTTTATGGAAGACAGAACTTAGCTTGTGTAGAAGACCCGATTTCTGTATTTCGTGGTTCCGTCACAAAGGATTGAGAAATTCCTAATTCACAGTAAGAAATGGAGTTCTTTAACAACTCACCTTGAAATAACAAGATGCTCTTCAGTTTACCAGACATGGCCTTATTGTGGCATCTGTACAAAAACGCTTTACCTGGAACTCACGTTTGCTGGATTTTAATGGTTTAAATTGTTAGAAAGCAACATAAATTTGAGTTCGGTTTTTAATTTTTCCAGTTAAAATATATTTTAAAACTACACATTGACAAAAGGTCTCAACACAGTTTGAATATCAATGCCTTAAGACATGAGTTCATTTGTTGATTTATTTGTGTTGTGTGGAATCTGGCTTTTTGAGACTCTTCTAGGCTTCCATGAGTCCCTGCTCTTCAGCTAGCCACTCATCCCTCTTGGCCGTTCCATCTCTTTCACATACTTCGGTGCTGTACCTGACCCAAAGTGACATTTTTATCTTGTGTTCTCATTCTCATGCCCTCCATTACCATTACATATGCTGACAACTCCCAAATATCGATCTTCAGCTCCCATTTTTCTCCTAAGCTCCATCTAGCTCACATCTCCATTTGCCTATTCCAGGGGCACCTTAAACTCAAAACAAATTAACTCCTCTCTCCTTCATCTTGCTTTGTCCTTCTTCCTCACCTACACCCAAACTAAGCCCTTTCCCATCTTGGATTCACTCTCAGTAAATGAGATCGTTCACCTGGCTGGCCAATTCAAGAGATCTAGGCATTATCCTGCATTCTTTTCCTTGTCATCTACATTAGCCAAGAAGTCCTACTGATTCTACCTCCTACCCTCTGAATCCATTCCATTTTCTCCATTTCCAGGGTCACTGCCATAAGGCAGCCTTTTAAGAGAGACTACCATGATTTGCATAACTACTAGACTTACAGAACACACTTTTTATTACGTCACTTCTGTACAAAAACTTCTTCACTATCTCTGCATTCCCTTCAGAATAAAACCCAAATCTTCAAAAAAAAAAAAAAAAAAAACCCAAGTCTTCCCTATGACTTAACAAGACTTTATTGATCTACCCTTTGCCTACTTCTCTACCGCCATCTTTTGCTATACTCCTCCCCAATATCCTATGTTTCAGTGCACTCACCCAGCCTAATTTTCTAAATGTCTCAATGCTTTCATTTCTCTGGACCTTTGCACATGACACACTCTCAATTCTCTGAAATTTCACCCCTTCTTCAACCAGCAAGCTCTTCACTCTTCTGGGAAAGACCTGAAAACTCCTCTTCCCTCTGGGCTCCCTCATTCTAGTGTCCTCTTCTAGGGTAGCATTTAGGTACTGTGAAGTAACCATCTGTACCCTACATTAGATTTTAAGCTTCTCTCTCTGGTCTCTATTGCAAAATGGCGTCTGGGACATGGCCTGTGCTCAATAAATATTTTAGGTAAGAGAGTAAAAGGCCTAAGATCTATTAGATACCCTTGGATCACTTACAGGTCTGTTAACAAACACCGGCCCCACAACTGGATTCCTAGTGAGATGGCATTCTGCTCTGTCTTTTAAATTAACCCAATTGAAACCCAATCCTTCCTCAAAAAGTTAAACATAAAGTTACCATATGATCCAGCAATTCCACTCGTGGATGTATCCTCAAATAAATGAAAGCAGGGCCCATAAAATACCTGTACATGAAGGATCATCGAAAAATTATTCACAACTGCCAAAAGGGAGAAATGACTCTGGAGTCCATTAACAAATGACCTGATAAATAAAATGTGGTACATCCATACGATGGAGTAACATTCAGCATTGAAAAGGAGTGAAATTCTGATATATGCTGCAATACAGATAAACCTTGAAAACATTATGCTAAGAGAAATAAGCCAGACAAAAAAAGACAAATATTGTATGATTCCACCTAAAAGAGGGGTATCGCCTATCTAAAGATCAGGCCATGAGAGAGTTCTGCAGCTGATCTAATGACGTGATCAATGTGGAGAGGCCTTACCTTCTATGGAACCACAGTGGACCACAAAGTCACTCAACACTGACTGCAAAACCCACATCCTGCTCAACTACGGTTTCGTCTTGGAGGATGAGTTTTACAGGTTTACAGCTTATTTCACTAGGGAATTTAAGAGATGAATGATCTTCCCAAGGCCTTTATAAATAATTTCCTACTTAAATTTTATTGACTGGAACTCTGCGTAAGAAACCCACTGTCCTTGGATTATCTGAAGTTTGTAAGTTCAAAAAAAATTGGGACTAAAATACATTGCATAAATATGACCTGCAAACAAAGTACAATTTGCAACTGAATGATAACAAGCATTATAAACACCAAAGGAGGCTGAAGGAAGAAGTTCAAGAAGAGCAAATATAAAATAGGTAATTAAGAAGTACCCTAACAGAGATAATTCTAGGAGCAAGGCAGTCAAGCTGGAGGGAAAAACTGTACCAGATACATGGGCAAGATCTCCACCTTTTGACTGGCGTACTTGATGACCAGACTGATCACTGTGGCAACAGAGCGGGTGCAATCATTTGACCTCTTCCTTTCCTTTCCCTCCTCCCCCTTCCAAAGGAACACCCCTGCAAGGGCCCCTATACGTAGAGATGAAATGTCAGTTAGTACAGAGCCTGTCACATAGCACAGATTCAACAAACACTCCTTTCTGTTCCATTTCACACTGAAGTTGTTGAGAAAGCATTTCCTCCAAATGGGTCTGCTCTCTGGCCATGTTTCATGAAACACACATTCCATTCAAGGTGTAACAATCAAGTCCTATACGTGAGTCATACAGCTAGGACTTCTAGAGATGCCTATATAATAACACAGTTATAAATCACAGCTAACAAGACAAAACCATGAATGTTGATAGAAAAAATACCCACAAAAGATGTTTTCCTGTGGTACAGAAGTGGGCTTAGTTTTGTATCTATTAGGCACTCATTATCATCTTAATTTGGTGTTATTAGGAGAAAGCACAGTAATATTTCTATCCTTGGGTAGATCTGATGTGAAAGTAACTGGCAAAAATATGTCAGAATTCCACAGAATGGTGAGTTCCAAATGTCAGGTGTCTTATATTAGGTCATAAATCCTGACAAGATAAAATGACAAGATCTCCTGAAAGCCTTTAAAATTCACTAAGGCAATCCCAACTTGTTTAGTGGAAAGCAACAGGTGTCTTTGGCTAGCCTGAAGTGTCTTCCATAAAGACTGACGTGAGCGTGTACCCACTCTTTGCTGGCCCTGCTTCCACAAAAAACATCCTCTTCTCCTCCAGATTGGCTCTTGCCATCACTAGTATGTGTCCTTTCATGCAAAGGACAGGAGGGACCTAAGGAGGTCAGAGAATTGACTGGAAATCTACTGGGAGCTCGTGGCCTTTTGCATTCTATTCTAGTCCAGATGCAATTTCTCTTCCCGGGTCACCTGTTTTGGGTAAAAAGAGCGTTTCTTTTCTATCTAGTGTACTAAGCAGAAATCAGTAGGCAGTATAGTGCTGAGTTTTTGAGTTTTTTTTCTTGGATAAAATTGTTAGCTATTTTACTAACCAAAAGCCGTTTCTTTAATTCATTAACAATGCTTGTATTTCTGTGACATTGATATATTATCAGTTTCCCGTTAAAAAAAACTGTTATCAAAATTTAAGGTCCAATTTTACATTGGAAAAAAATGCACTTTCTCAAATAAAAGTAAGGTGAACGATTCAGCTGTTTCCTTTCCAACATGATCCTTTTCTAGTTATTTAAAAAATATTCTCTCACATGAAAATTATCTTCTCAATAATTATGGCACAGTATCCTACTTGAAAAAAAATTTTTTAATGTGTCATTCTTAACTACTTCTTACCTGAAAGTTTTCCTTAGATTTTCCATAAATTAATTTACCTCATAAATGCCAAATGTACAGAAGACAAAAATGCGATGAAGACTATTTCATGACTTCAAGCACAGACTATCAGGAATGGTAAAATCATGTGATACCAAATAAACAACAGGATTTCTTAAAAAAGTCAACACAACACTGCCACCCAACCAATTCTCCCTGCGGCCAGCCTCGCATTCCAGAACGGACAGAAGATCGGGTCTGCGGGAGGAGAGTAGCTGAGCTGCACACTCCGCAGTGAAACGAAACCACAGAAGGACATGAGTGACACAAGACCGTCCACATTCTTGAATGGGGCAAAAAAATGAGTTTTCAAAGGTGGTGGTTTAATTTTGAGCGTCCCTTTTATTTCCACTTGAAAAAACCCTGCAAGTTTTTCCTCTAACTGCTTTCCAGCAGTTCAATGACAGCAAAACCTTACATTCTGACGGTGCTGAAGTTCTTCTAGAGGGACAAGGAGGGATGCAACTTCATGCACTGTTTTTAATCTGCAGAAAGAAAAGGAGGAAAAAGAGAGAGAGAGAGAGAGAAAGGCGGAGAGAAGGAGAGAGAGGAGAAACAAAAACTAATTTTCCAGGCAGGGAAATACGTATAAAACCTTTTATGTCAAAGTCAGGATTTCACAACAGAACACACTAATGCGAAATCCAGTAGCACCTGTAAAAAAAGTTAAGCAATGCTGTCATCACTTAAATGCTTTTCAAAAGTATCTGGAAAAGACTGAAGGAAAAAAAGATAAAGTACATTCTCCAGAGAACAACAAATATATTTCAAAATAAAAACTGTATTTTTCTTTTTCCTTTTTTTTTTTTTCAGGTTTTTGTACAAGAATTCATAATTATCAGAGAATAACTTATACACAATGGGATCGATCTCTGCTCTCCTTGTCTGTGTCACTTAAAGTCCACATGTTCAGGCTACAGTCCCCAGCATCATTTTCTGATAAATATATTACCACAGTTGGATCTAAATATAGATACATTATATAATACTTGTCTCTGGGAAAAATCAGATTTTAATAGGCAAACTTTTATTTATATAATACAGAAATGGAGAAAACTATAGTAGACACACAACCTAATTATGACTTGTAGATGATGATTTCTAGATACTCTCCTACTATAAATGAATATTTAAAATAGTCTTAAGATTTTATTTATATGTGCACTTGTGTCCACCCTTATCCCATATACTGTACACGTCTAATGACACTCTGGGAATTTAAAGGTGCAGCCCTCAAATTGTTAAATCACTAAAAAATGAAAAAAATTAGGCCCTATTGGACGAGGAAAAAACTCACAAAATTTCCAATTTTAAATTTCTTAATCAGTAGGAAAATATTAAAAATAATTTTCTGCATATACATACGGGTATATGTATATATTGAATTACACACGTCTCACCTATCAATACAATTCAAGTGGAGACATATTGGTGAGTTACTTTCCCATTAAATGACAACTATGTCAAAATTTAAAAATATCTTATTACATCATTAAAATAATTCACTTACCATTTCAACAGCTTACACTGTTTTTTTTTAAATTTTTAACTCTTCGTAACTAAATTCCCTGATCCCTAGTGTTAAATCCCCTATTTAAATTAAAATCTGGTGCTCTTTGTTACTCAGCAGATACTCAGAAACTGATGGATAAAATCACATCTACTTCAAAATTCCATCAATCAAATAAATTTTATTACCTGATTTATCAGAGAAATATCTCAGCTCTGAGCTTGTGTACCTAAATTACCCTCCCTATAATAAATAGGTGAGGAAAAGATCCTAAAATAGATGGAGGTAACTTACATGATGTCACAGCACATAGAATACACGATGATTAAGTGTCTGATAGAAACTTTTCAGAGACACCTGAAAACTCACTTTAGAAACTAACTTTAGAAACAAACCATTTATTTTTCACTCTAATATAAATTAAGATGTATGTATTTACATACATACACATACATATATAAAACAAAATTGTCTAGTGTTGAGTTGCTGTTTGTGAGTGAAAAAATGGTTACAAACTGATTCATTAGCTTAATTTTGTACTTAACAATTCCATCGTTTTGGGGTACAAACAAAGTCAGTGCATTTGCAGACTCCACAGAGTCAGATGCTCAAGCATACACTTTAAAAAAGAACCCTCCTCAACATCACAGGCATTGTACAGCGAGAATATATGGACTCTGATGCAATCCCTAACTCCATAAGCAGACTAGACAGCACTTGGCTTACTTTTAAAATAGCTTCTTAAAAGAAATATATAAAGAAATGCATGTTTGCTAAAAGTCTTTTAAAATTACATCAAAACAACATTAAAACTTGTTCATTGAGAAGAGCCTATTGAATTGAATTCCTGTTTGAAACACCTAGTTAACAGTTCAGAATATTGCCTTGTGAGGTTTGACTAGAGATGTGGTTGATGTGAAGACCCAGACAGAGTACACGGCTCCAATCCCAATAGTCCTCTGATCGGCTGTTTGATGGAAATGGATCCCCTTTAAAATTGCTATATACCTTAAAATGATCTATAATAAACAGTTCCCCAATAGCCATTATTAGTTGTAAATTGAAATGCATTGATCATTCAGAAAAGATTTCTTGCAAAATATATAAATAAATGTAACTGCATATTCTGTAAATATACTTAACATTGCTAGGCCAGACCGTCGATGACGGGCTGCTGTATTTCAGTACTGTGTGTCAAATTTATTAGAAATTTAAAAAGAAAAATTTCTGAGGGACTCAGCTGCCTTCGTTAGTTGGCTTTAAAATGTGTAATAAAATGGGAGACAATATCTTCTCATAAATACACGGAATCGATATGGAAAAGTAAACTATACAGCAGACAAGATTCAAGAACACCAGAGTGTACCAGAGTGGTCACCGAGTGAAATATCTTCCAGTATAAAAAAAGGGAAGAACTCTATACACCCAGTTCTAGTAAGTATGTTTCAATTAAAGATGCAGCTCTCTCTCACTCCTGGCAAGAATTAATTGGTAATGGCGCTGCTTCTCAGCAGTGCAAAAATATCCTGAGAAATTATTCAGATTACAACAGAAGACAGGGCTTTCATCACTAAGTTTTTGCACAAAACACAGCTTTAGATATCATAAATAAATTAATTTAAAAAGCAGATAACCTTCACTGTGTTGAACACAAAAAGGGGATGTGACCCAGACATTGTTAATTCTCCCATTGGCTAATATCAGAAAAAAAAGATTGCATTAAGTGTCTATTTATAACTTTCTAGTTAACTATGGCCAATAATATACATGGAGGTAATTTGTAGTTCAAGTTTTTCATCTCTTTTTTCCCCAACTAGCTACGAGCTGAATTCTAAAATTTACACTGAAATATACAATTCCAATTTTCAAAAGATCATCCTCCTGGAGGAGGAGTGATATTCAAATTTTATGTGCGATCTTGATGCAGAGCCCAAACAGTCCTATGAAGAGAGACAGTGTATTTTTTAATCAATTGGCACTGAAATTTAACTTTCCTTAGCTGCATTCTAGTAGCTTGGCCAAGTTATCTCGTAATTCCGTTAGTTCAAATATTTTTCCATCAAGAATTTCTAAGAGTGTCTTCAGGTTATTGCGAAAAGCTTCTTGTTCATTTTGACTTTTCTCCAGACGTTGCTCTAAGTCAGACAGCTGTCCCTCCAGGTCTTTGTTCCGAATCTCTACTTCCTTTAGAAACAAAAGTGTGATATATATACACATGTCAGTTCACGACTTAGAAAACGATACAACTTTCATTATTACTAATATTGTGGTAGTTAATGCAGTTTGACACACAGGAAGATGAGCTTCTGAATCTCAAGTTAACACACTTTACGGAGATTTTTAGAATTCTGCCCTCTGAGAAATCCATGTGGTTTTCGAGACAGGCATGTTCATGAATCCATCTATCCAACTCAACAGAAACTTCCTGAATGCTTACTTCCTGCCAGGCAAACACTCTGGGCATTTCAAATACCGAAGAGGATTAAAGATCCATTTTGTGGATTAGCTACATCTCAATTCAATTTCGGCCCACCTCTTTTTCCCTAATGCACAACCAACTGGTAGCAATCTCAGCTGAAAGCAGGCAGAGAAAAAGAGAATACTTTTTCCTCCTTACGGGCAATTCTGGAGAAAGACCCGTGAGAAGACAACAGCTCTCTAACACGAGGTATCAGGATCCTCTGAATATGTTAATTACTATTCTTTGTTTTGCCTCACCGTCCAAATGAGTGCTTGTGGCCGGAGAAGTAGCTCAGTGGCTAAAAACTGAGTCAAGATCTACAGTCTCAGTCAAGATCTACAATAAGCGTACATATAAGAGAATTATACAGCTGACAGTTCCAACATACTGCAAATCATGGAAAGAAAAGAAAAAAAAAAATGACAAAAGGCAAGTAAAAGTTCATGACAAAAATAATTATTTTTTTAAAAAAACAAGTCTAATATACTTAATTAGAAGTTATTATTGTTCTAAAAATGTTTCTAAACATGACAAATATAATAATAAGTAATTCTAAAAAAATGAAATGGTCTAGTGACCTAGAGTTTTAATTTCGGTTAAAAATTCAAACTGAGAAGAAGAGCAGAAACTTTAAACACTTAAACAAGGTATTCAGATAAGCAATTAGTTGAAAGTTATATATCCTTTCTGGAAAGCTCATTTTTACCTCTGAGAGGAATTAAATGATTGACACAAATTACATTCACATATGTCAATTATATGGGACAATGACAATATTTTGGTGTTAGTAATACAATATGAATCAGCCTCAGAAAATATTATGTTTCAAATGTTAATACATGGTTTAAATGTAAATCTCGTAAAAAATTCTATCGAGTCTAATGGATGGCAGAACACTTTTTTTTTTTTTTAATTTTTGAAAGACAATCTGGTAAATGTTAAATGAGAAAAAACCCCAAATATGAAGCACACAGTGCAAACGGGCAAACACTGGTATTCATGGGGACAAACACTGTAAATTACTGTACAAATAGGAAAGAGCTGCTGTTGTTAGGATTATGGGTACTTTTTTCCAAAATTTATTTTTCTTACAACACCTGTAAAAATTGTAAACTTCTGAGAAAAATAATTGGGAAATTGGCTTGAATACATCTAAGAAAGTAACCCTGACCTAGGATTCTGAACATAAAGAAATGTTCACTCGCTTTGACAGAAATAACTAAGAGTAAGGCTTCAGCAAGAATGCCACGGAGGAGCCACAAGAACCTGGGAAAATACTAGAAAGGAATACAGCAGCTCTAATGAGTAATAAATGAGGAATTTAAGAAATCCCAATCTAATATTAAAGCATTTAGTGTTGGATGTTTCCCAGGTATGTTTCTAATCTCTTCCCTCTGAATAATCCACAAAGTGAAGATAAATAAATGGAGAGCAGGATCTGAAACCAATAAAATGCTTATAAATTCAGAAGCCATATTCATGGAGGCTCCAAACTAGGAGGGAGAAAACAGCCCCTGGGGTCAAATGTAAAAATTCCACTCATGATTGCACAGCATGCTCTCTTGCCTGCTTCGACAATAAGCTTAAGAGTAGCATGTTTCCAACTACAAAAATAGACCAAATGTCATTCACTAGAAAACACCCATTTCACCAGGCACCATCCAGTATGCCCTCTGAAGCCTTCCTTAAAATGAAAGGCTTCCTTGTTCTCCTTGCCAATCAGTGAAACATGCAAACATTTTCAATGGAAGCATGCAAAACACCAAATTTCCTCAGCTATTAAAATCGCATTGTTCTCTCTAGACAGAGTGTCATACTCTCAGCCACTCCTCTGATTGGAGGAATTTTAGGAGTCAGATAACAAAAGGGATCCAATACAGTGCTGATGGTGCTGGCCTATTCTGAGGCACAGAATATAATCTTAGATAGAGCAAGACTGGCCAAGCCAGTGCACACGGGCCAACACAAGGCAACGGGAGCCCTGGCAGGTGGGAACTTCCTAGTAGTGGGCCTTATGTCCGCATTTTCCAAGCCTCTCCTTCTCCCTCCGAACACATTCTTCTGCTTCTAACCGCGTGTGTGCTACCAGTTTCCTCTTCTCCTTCACTGACATGTAAGCATGTGCCAGGGGCATCCAGAGACCTGGTTCAGTCCTGATAAAGCAATGGAGGCCAGAAGCTAACTCCCTTTCGAGTGCTTTAAAGGGCAATAATTGCAAGTATAAAATCTTAGTGGGTAGAAGGTCATGCTCTGTGTTTGTCAGATATGGAGCCTCAACACTAGAGTGATTAAAAAAAATTTACACATTACCATCATCAATGGGACCAGATCAGGCTCATTTTCTGTAAGTTTAAATCGTGCATTTTTAATCTAAATAAAAGTTACAGAAAAATTATCTTTGACATCTGATTCACATGTTATGCCGTTACAAGCAAGATATAGTGCCCTATTAGATCATCAACCTTCATATGTAACAGGACACAGAAATCATCAAAAGTATTAGTAATTCAAGAGAAAAATGGGCCAAAGACACACACGCAAATTTTGAAGAAGAAACATTCAACATTTACCAAGCATCTTCTATGTACTAGCAATAGAGACAGAGCAGAAAATAAACAAAGATGGTTCTTGTTTTAATGCAGCATGCATTCTAGAATCAGGATGCCAGCAACAAAAAAGTAAACACTTCCGGGACGCTGAGGTAATGGTGACTCTGTATGCTGAGATCTCTCAACCATCCTCCCAAACTATATAAATCAATAATAAGAATAACACCACACAAATTCCATGACTTCAAATAACTAGAAGATATAAAACAAATCAAACTTCAATTTCCAGCAAAGACATTTCCCAAGCTCTCTCTCTAACCCTTTGCAGAGGGCAAGGCAGGGTTGTGGGGCAAATAGAGCAGAAGCAAGAGGAAAACCAAAGGCTTAAGACTGAACTCTAATAACCCTAAGACAGACCGCTGGAAGTGTCAAAATTCTGGAAAAATAAATAAAGTCCTGGTAGACCAGAGCGGACTACAAGGAAGGGACTTACTAGTGTACACGAGACAGGAGGCAATCTTGGAAAGGCAACACTTCTGAGGAGAAATGGGCAGAAAGAAGAAAAAGAAAGGAGCCTTCCGGAATACTACGGTAAAGGGGGAAGAAGCAACACGGGGAAACTTACAATCTTCTAAGACAAGAGAAAACTCAAACACTGAAGGACACATAGCCCCTTCCCCACTATCTCCCAAAAAGAGGGTGATTTTGAACTGAGAATCTGTAAGCCACTCAATCCACAAAATACAAAGGTGTGAGCTATCTTCATCTACATAAACTATCATAAGATGAAAACAGAAAATGAAACTGTAGAGACTTTAGTGATTGAAAATAAAAGACCCCTCCCCCCCCAAAAAAACAGCTATGAAGCACAAGAAAACAGAAGCCTCCACTCTGAATTAAATATTGTCAAATAGGGCACCTGGCTGGCTCAGTCAGAAGACAGTGTGATGCTTGCTCTCAGGGTCATGAGTTTGAGCCCCACATTGGATGTACAGAGTACTAAAAAAAATAGGTAAATGAACTTTAAATATTGTCGAACAAGCATTCAAAATAGAGCCTGAGACAGATATCAAACACTAAAAACAGAAATGAGACAAAACACTAAAAAACCAGGAGTGATTAAGCTCTGATAGAAATAGAAGAAAAAGGCAAAATTATATCAGAAATAGAGACTGAATTATAAAATAAAAAATAAATTTAAATAAAATTATGCTTTACTCAATTATTATTTTTAAATATTCAAGGGAACGCAAGTGAAATAAACTAGGGGAAATGATCAGAGAGAAAGGGGTTGAAATAGAAGGGAAGACCATCTAGGGCGCCTGGGTGGCTCAGTTGGTTAAGCGACTGCCTTCGGCTCAGGTCATGATCCCGGAGTCCTGGGATCGAGTCCCGCATCAGGCTCCCGGCTCGGTGGGGAGCCTGCTTCTCCCTCTGACCCTCCCCCCTCTCATGCTGTTTCTCTCTCTCTCAAATAAATAAATAAATAAAATCTTTAAAAAAAAAAAGAAGGGAAGACCATCTAACTATATATCACTGGAGCTCCTTATGAAGAAAACACTCCAATAGGACAAACCTAATATTTAAAACTTTTATACTAGAAAACTTCCTGGAAATAAAGGAAGACCTAAATCTACACATTAAAAGGGCCCACCAAGTACCTGAGAAAAGTGACCCTCAATGAAATCAATTCTGAGAAATATCTTAGTAAAACTCTTAGATTTTGAAAATAAAGGAAAAATCCTCAGGGTACACACACAGGAGCCCCAAACTTCCAAGGCCAGTGAACTAGACTGGAATAGATTTCTCAAAAGCAATATAAGGGGCACCTGGGTGGCTCAGTTGGTTAAGTGTCCGACTCTTTATCTCGGCTCAGGTCATGATCTTGGGGTCCTGGGGTCAAGTCCCGCATTGGGCTCCGTGCTTAGCGGGGAATCTGCTTCTCTCGCTGTCCCTCTCTCTCTGCCCCTTCTCCTGTTCATGCTCTCTCTCTAAAATAAATAAATCTTAAAGAAAGGCAACATAAAAAAACGGTAATAATGGAGTGGCATTTTCAAGAAATTCAAAGAAAGTAAATTATGAACCAAGGATTTTATCTCTGTCACCTAAGTACTAAGGCTTTTAAAAAACAACTTAAACCCACGAGCTCTTCTGGAACCATCTACTAGAGGATAAGCTTCATCCAACCAACAGATTACTGTGGCAACTTCAGAGAAAGGACTGACGGTGACCATGTCCACGTACTATAGGTAATACATATCAAAGACTAAAACAAAAGTGAACAATGGTTAAAAAATAATATAAAAATGCTACTCTTTTCTTTTTAAAAATATTTTTTTTATTTATCTGAGAGGGAGAGAATGAGAGTGAGAGCAAGAGCAGGGGGAGGAGCAGAGGGGGAGAGAGTCTCAAGCAGACTCCACGAGCTGAGTGCGGAGCCCTACGTGGAGCTGGATCCCATGACCCTGAGGTCACGACGTGAGCCAAAACCAAGAGTCAGATGCTTAACTGAGCCAGCGTGGAGCACCCCCAAAATGTTACTTATTCTGACAAGGTAGAAATAATGCAACTAAAAAATAGGAGGAAAAAAAGGAAAAGAGAAAAGCAGAATAAGCTTCTAATTATTGAATATGTAATAGGTCAAAGTCAACTATCATTAAAACTATCATTAAAAACTAACAAACCGGGGCGCCTGGGTGGTGCAGTCAGTTAAGCACCCGACTCTTGGTTTCGGTTCAGGTCGTGATCTCAAGGCATGAGATCGAGCCCTGCGTCAGGTTCCAGGCTCAGCGTGCCGTCTGCTTGGGATTCTCTCTCCCTCTCCCTCTGTCCCTCCCGCTCATGCTCTCTCTCTAAAATAAATAATATTTAAAAAAATAAATAAAAATGAATAAACCAGATAGTGAAAGTTTAAATATGAACACAGTTAAGTAGGAGTATTTTTTTTTTTTTTAAAGATTTTATTTATTTATTTGACAGAGAGAGACACAGCAAGAGAGGGAACACAAGCAGGGGGAGTGGGAGAGGGAGAAGCAGGCTTCCCGCCGAGCAGGGAGCCCGATGTGGGACTCGATCCCAGGACCCTGGGATCATGACCTGAGCCGAAGGCAGACGCTTAACGACTGAGCCACCCAGGCGCCCCAAGTAGGAGTATTTTATTTATTTATTTATTTATTTTTTTTTTTTTAAGATTTTATTTATTTGAGAGAGAGAATGAGAGAGAGCACATGAGAGGGGGGAGGGTCAGAGGGAGAAGCAGACTCCCTGCCGAGCAGGGAGCCCGATGAGGGACTCGATCCCGGGACTCCAGGATCATGACCTGAGCCGAAGGCAGTCGCTTAACCAACTGAGCCACCCAGGCGCCCAAGTAGGAGTATTTTAAAAAGGTATAAGTCTAAAAGTAACCACTAAAACAAAGTTAAGACCATCTTAAATATCAAAAGATATAAAAAAGGGCAAAGAACATATCATACAGAGAAAGAAAAAATCCAATTAACATAATACACAGGAATTATTACATAAAATAATGACAAGTTGAAATAAAACAAAAATCGTATCAATAAGTATGAATGAGTTACCTAGTAAAAGAAAAAAAATTTCAGTTTGGCTCACAAAGCACTAAGTATACACAACACACAAGAAGCATTCACAAAACAAAAACTGATTTTACATTTGGTCACAAAAAAGTAGTATTAAGTTACATTAAGTATAAATATCACCAAAAATATTCTGTGATCACAATGCAGTAAGACTAGGAATTGAAAACAAAATCATAAAATAGAAAGGTCCTTCTACTGAGCAATTCATTTAGGAAGGCCAAAAATAACAGGATAGGCGCAAGATAATGAGAGGTTGCAATACTGGGAGAAAAAGTGCCAAAGGAAGGCACTTTAATGCTAAAAGCCACAATGCACAATGAAGATATAACCATTATATTTAGGTACCAACCACCTTATAAAGTAGAAATTACAGGTGTTGTAAAGAGGCATAGATAAAAACATACTGATGAGAGACTTCGCTCTGCCACTCTCAATACAGGACACATCAAGTGGAACAAAGGAAAGGTAACAAAACAGAAAACAAAAATTATAAAGTCAACAAGGAACATTACAAAAATCGGTCATATATGAGATCACACAAAAAAGTGCAGTCAATTATATAAAGCAGAAATTATACAAACCCTTGCGATTATAAGACAGTAAAACTAGAACTTAAGAACTAAACCCAAAAAATAAAAAGGTCCTTCCACCAGGAAATTAAAGCACCTTCTGTTATCTTTTATAATTTTTTTTTACTTATTTATTTGAGAGAGAGAAAGAACGAGTAGAAGGGAGGGGCAGAGGGAGAGGGAGAAGCAGACTCCCCGCTGAGCCGAGAGCCCAATGTGGGGCTCCATCCTAGGACCCTGGGATCATGACCTGAGCTACCCAGGTGCCCCTCAAGTGCCTTCTTTTAAACATCTCGTGGGTGCAAGGGAAATAAGACCAAAATTACAGAATTTCAGGAGATAATGATAATGAACATACTACATATGAGAATCTATGAAATACACCTAAAGCAATCATCACAGGACAATCTATAACTTTAAACACATATACATAAAAGTGAAAGAATGAAAATAAAGGAATTAAATTCTCTTCTTAAAATGCTAGAGAAAGAATAAGTAAACCAAAACAAAGTACGAGGCAGGAATAATAAAGATAAAAGGAGAAATTCATAAGGTAGAGGATAAAAAAAACCAGTGGCACTGATTAGACATACCATTGCTTAACTTTACTTAATCAAGAAGGACAATGGACAATTATATAAAATAAGAAATAAGAGTTCTCGCTGACTCTGTGAAACCTAGATGGAAAGCTTAAACAGCCCAGCGTCTGCAGAAGAAATAGAGAATAATCCAGGAACTACTCCATAAAAATGCACCAGGCCCCAATGGTGTCAACATTTAGAGACGAGGTAGTTTCAATATGACATCCATTATTCCAGGGCATAAAAAATGAAGACAGTGCATGAAGTATGACTGAAGTATTACTGTGTGTAAAGTCTAATCCTGATACCCAAATCTTATATAGCTCCCCTCAAAAGAAATACAGACCAATATCACAAATGAGTACTGTGTAAAAATGATAAATAATAAAGAACAAAAGTCTAACACCACATTAAGAAAATAAGATACCATAGCTAAGCGATCTTTATTCCAGTCATGCAAAGGTGGTTTGGTATTAGAAAATCCATTAATAAAATAAACCATATTAAATAGATCTAGAGAGGAAATTATGATTATTTTCATAGATACTAAAAAAAAAAAAAAAAAAAGCCGTTAACAAAATCCCACACTCATCCCTGGTAAAAACATTCTAATAGGCATGAAGGACACTCTCATAACATGATAAAATGTATTTCAGTGTTACAGCCAACATTTTACTTAAAATGGAAAAATACTAGAGGCATTTTCACTAAGATGAGGGATGAGATAAGCCCATCATCTCTAGTATTGTTTAATACTGTAGTGGTGTTTTTAACAGGTGTAATTGGACAAGAAAAATCAAGAGGCTTGAGAATTGGAGGGATGGGGGAATAAAAGTAAAATTATCTGTTTGCAGATTATGTGTTACCATACCTAAAAAATCTTACAGAATCAATGGAGTAAGTGACAAAACTAGCTCAAATAATAAAATAATTTAGTCAGGTAGCAGGACATAAAAATAGCATACAGAATTCAACAGCTTTTGGGGCAGCTGGGTGGCTCAGTCGTTAAGCCTTCGGCTCAGGTCGTGATCCCAGGGTCCTGGGATCGAGCCCCGCATTGAGCCCCACATCGGGCTTCCTGCTCCGCGGGAAGCCTGCTTCTCCCTCTCCCACTCCCCCTGCTTGTGTTCCTGCTCTCACTATCTCTGTCAAATAAATAAATAAAATCTTAAAAAAAAAAAGAAAAGAATTCAACAGCTTTCAAATATACAAACAATAATCAATTAAAAGATACAATGGTAGAGAAAACCATTTGAAATAGAAAAAAAAGAAAGATAAAATATTTATAAACAAGAAATATGCAAAACTACATGTTGAAAACCTTAACACTCCTGTGAAAAACACAAAAGTAGATGTGAACAAATGGGAAGACATCCCTTATTCCTGGATAGGATCGAAACTTCAATAAGAGATTGTTTCTCCTGAAGTCATATTATAAAGTTTAAGCAATCCCAGTAAAATTTTTTTATGGAGCTCTATTTTCAGTTGACACAAAAATTGGTACTGAATACTGAATCGCATATGATAAAATAAGTATGTAAGACTATTGAGAGAAACAATGAAAAAGAAACTGAGGAGCACCTGGCCCGAGCAGATATTAAAGCCTCTACTATCAGGGCAGGGTGGTACTGATGCATTAAGAGAGTGACTTGCGGGCTGGAATAGGAAGCCCAGAGTAGGTCAAAATGTGTAGAGAAATCAAGTATCTCCAATCTCTGGAAAAAAGATGAAATTTTAAATAAGTGGTAATGAGATAACTGGACAGGCATTTGGAAGGATACAACTGGATCCATATCTCATACCACACACAAAAGAATAAACCCAAAATACTCAGAGATCCAAATGTAAAAAATGAAACCGTGTAAGTACTAGAGGGAAATACAGATGAATCCCTGTATCAGATGATACAGGGATTGGAAAAGAGCTATCTGACTATACGATCCACAAGCCAGAACCAAGAAAAGAAAAGAGTAATAAATCTGACTGGTACATAAAACACCATCTCAGGCAAAGTAAAAAAAAAACAACAACAAAAAAAAAAAACTGGGAGAAAATATTTTTAACATGTAATCAGATATAAAAAGAACTCCTGTAATATATAAAGAACTCCTGAAAAAGAACCAAAAATCCTATAGGAAAAGGGCAAAAGACATGAACACCCAATCCGCCCATGTACAAAAAGATACTGACATGACCTCTAAGCTTATGAAAGATATTCATGTCACTAATAACATGAGATATGCAAATTAAAACTATCATTTCTCACCTATCACACAATTAAAAAGTATGACAACACATTTTGTTGGCAAGGCCATGGAGAAAGAGGCACTCATGGTAGTGGTATGAGTGGGAACCAGCACAATCCATTACAAAGGGGAATTTGACAATGTTTAACCCAACTACGTATGTGTTTATTTTCTTACTTAGAAATCTTCCTTCTAAGAATCTATCTCGGGGGTGATAGATTCTCCATTGTATTACACTGCAATGGGAGGTATGAGTAAGAATTCAGTTTTATATATACATGGCTACTGAAATAGCCATAATGTGGTATTTATATCCTTCCAGCTCTGTTTATTAAGATGGCATAGAAACAATGCTATCTCCCTAGCTCAGGAGGAAGAGTATGAGACTGCATCTTGCGGTCATCAGTTCAAGCCCCACGGTGGGTGCAGAGATTACTAAAAACAAAACAAACAAACAAACAAACAAAAAATCTATTCTGAAGATACACCTCCAACAATAACAAAATACCTATGCGCAATATTACTAATTGTAGTATTGTTGCAGAACACTGGAGACAGCCTAAATACCCACATAAAGGAGTGGCTGAATAAACTATCACTCCACAAATGAAGGAGTTTACAGCTATAATAAGCATGAACATGATCTCAATGAACTGACAAGAGTGACTTCCAGAATATATTTTACGTGAAAGAAACAAAGTGCAGAAGAGTAATCTAGAGTACGTTACCATTTAAAAAAGAAGAGGAGAAGGTAAACAAATAGATCTGTTCATTTGTGTGAAAAGAAATACAGAAAAGATAAACTAGAAACTAATGAGATTGGTTACCCACAGGTGGCAGATGGGAATGGGGTGGGAAGGATGGGGCAGAAGCTAGGGTAGTGGGGACTGGAGGGTATGTCTCTAAAGACATCTTTCCAAATAGTTCTGACTTTTAGAACCATGCTAATGTTTCGTATACTCAATAAATGCATGCATATATAAAATGTAGAAGAATGGATAAGAAAATACTAAAATGGAATATAATATGATACAAATGAACAGATAAGTATGTTTTTTTTTTTTTAAGGTTTTATTTATTTATTTGACAGAGAGAACACAAGCAGGGGGAGCGGCAGGCAGAGGGAGAGGGAGAAGCAGGCTTCCCGCTGAGCAGGGAGCCTGACACCGGGTTCAATCCCAGGACCCTGGGATCATGACCTGAGCTGAAGGCAGACACTTAATTGACTGAGCCACCCAGGTGCCCCAAACATAAGTATGTTTCAAATGAATAACCTAACCAATTGCAGAGGAGGGGAAGAACTAACCCAACAAACTTTTGAACATAGGCTGAGGACAAAAAAAATTATAGTGATCTCTAGTTGGTAAGGTTTTGTTTGCATTTTTTTGTGGTGGTATGAATTAGTAATTCAAAAACTATTTTCTGTGCTAAGATTGAGAAAGTAAATAAATATACTGTAGATAATAAGAATCGGGTTTCTTAGTATTGGGTAAAGGAATTACAAATATGAGTATGGGAAAGGCTATAATAAACTCCATTGTATTACACTGCAATGGGAGGTATGAGTAAGAATTCAGTTTTATATATACATGGCTATTGAAATAGACATAATGTGGTATTTATGTCCTTCCAGCTCTGTTTATTAAGATGGCATAGAAACAATGCTATCTCAATAGCAAAAACGCTACCTGGTACTCAGATCCTGGCTTCTAAATATCAATCTTTGCCTAAAGAAATTTCTCCGTGGAGGGACGCCTGGGTGGCTCAGTCAGTTAAGTGTCTGCCTTCAGCTCAGGTCATGACCCCAGGGTCCTGGGCTCAAGCCCAGCATCAGGCTCCCTGCTCAGTGGGGAGCCTGCTTCTCCCTCTGCCTGCTGACCCCCCTGCTTGTGCTCTCGCTCTCTCTCTAATAAATAAAATCTTAAAAAAAAAGAAAGAAATTTCTCCTTGGAGAAATAGCTAATTCCAAGGTTGAGGACTGAAAAAATACAAGATGAGCCTTGAATATGTACTTGTCCTAAAACATGAAGACATTCTTTAAAGAATGAAAGGGTCACATCAAAAAGGAATCAGAAGCTGGACTGAATGGGTTCCCACTGGCCAAATCTGGGACAATTCAAACATCAAAATAAATACATATGACAACTAAACGCAACCCATGAGCACAGAATAAATCTTGGACCAGAAAAACAAGTTTTAAACTTTGTTATAAAGAATATTATTAAGACAATTATGGGAATTTGAATAAGGTCTGTAGATAGATAATTTCTTGATTTTGATGGTTATGTAAAACAATGCCTTACTCTTAGAAAATACACACCGAAGCGTTCAGAGGTAAAGAGATACAGTATCTTGCAACTTATTCTCAAAGATTTCAGGAAAAAATAACACACACACACACACACACACACGGAGAGAGAGAGACAGTTCCAGAATGGTCAAACAAATACAGCAAAAAATGGCAACATTTGGGAAATGTGAGTGAAAGGTATATAAAAAGTCTTTGTGTTATTCTTGCAACTTTTCTGTAAGTCTGAAATTATTTCAAAGTAAAGTTGAAAAATAAGACCACTTCAGATAGTGATTAATTGCTACTAGGAAAATAAAACAAGGTAATATTACAAAGAGTAGGGGCGCCTGGGTGGCTCAGTCGGCTAAGCGGCTGCCTTCAGCTCAGGTCACGATCCCAGGGTCCTGGGATCGAGCCCCACATCGGGCTCCCTGCTCAGCGGGAAGCCTGCTTCTCCCTCTCCCTCTGCCTGCCACTCTGCCTACTTGTGCTGTCTATCTCTCTGTCAAATAAATAAAATCTTTAAAAAAAAAAACAAAGACTACCTGGGGTGGGGTGGGGGGGACCTTGCGGAGTTGTGCGTAAACTGAGAAGTTGGAGAAATTAACACGTGAGCCAAGACCTAAGCTGCAAGTAGGAGCCAGCCCATCGGAAGGTCTGAAAGCTTCCCTATCATGTTCCTAGTAGGTTGCTTTGATCAGCATTTTTGATATATGGTGAAAGAAGAGGTAAGAATAGGAGCCAGCTTTAAAATTCAATTATCGCTCAATTAATGATGAAATACATTTAAGAAGTTTGATTTGAAAAATCACCTCTTAGTTTCTCTGGGATGTGTACGTAACTTGGAAAACATGTGAAGGAACCGTCAGGAATGTCTTGGCAGCATGGCCGCCTGAAGCCGGGGGCAGTCATACAGAAAGAACAGAGACTTTGGAATCCAAACAAATGGAGGCCTCACTGCTTTCTAGTTCAATGCCTCGTCAACTTGTGAACACCTCTGAACCGCTGCCTTCTCTTCGAAAACAGGGATGAGTTCAAGCAAAGGTATGCAAAGGCTCGGCAAATGCCCGAATCACAGCAAGGACTTAGAAAATAGCAGCCCAAACCAAAGGAACAAAAGACAAAAGCTCCACTGAATTTCCCCCACTTTTTCTAGCCCTGAGGACACACTTCATCTTTAGTTCTACACCAGGCTTTCTCAACCTTAGCACTATTGACAATTTGGTCCAGATAACTGGATGTTTAGCAGCATTCTTGACTTCAACCTACTAGATGTTAATAGTACTGCCTGAGTTGTGAAAATCAAAATTGTCTCGGCACATTGCTACACGTTCTCTGCAGTGCAAATCTGCCCCCTCCCCCCAAGAACCAGTAATTTACACAGATCATTAAAATGTGGGAACAACATTTAATAGGGCTAACCAAAACAAACCAGACTGCTGCAAGTCAATGATGGGAGAGGGTAATGTGTCATGCCATATAAAGAACCTACTTCCTTTATGAAGGCCCTCTCTTCTGTCACAGAATTCTGACTACCTATATAAATGGAGAGTGGACAAGTGAACTTATACAAGCCTCAGTTTCCTCAGGTGACTGTCATAAGAAGTAAATGCACAATATAAGTAAAGTGCTTAACACAGTGTCTGGCACATAGTAAGAACTCAATTAACGCAAGACATTCTCATTACAATTGAGGTACTCCTAATTCCTGGGCTTTCAGGTTCCACTTATCACCCCTGACCCAAAATTCCTCACTCTGTACATACATTTATTTCTACTCCAAACTCTGAAGTGGTCCTAACCTTTCTTTATAGAGGCAGCTAACCACTGGGGTGTAAGAAAAGGGCCGGAGGTGCGGAGACTTTGATAATGAATTCTAAAAATCTTCCCTAACCACCAATACAGGATGTATGTATGTAAATTAGAGTCAGGAAACATATTTTTTTATGCAAAAGAAGTGAGAAAAATTCATTAGAGTAAAGAAAGAAAAATGTCACTAACTTAATTTCCGTTAGGGCACAACTTACTTCTGCAATTCATACTCATTAGTTCAGCGTAAAAAAAAAATGAGCAGAACTCTTCGACTGAATGAAATCCATGTGAGAAATTCTCTTTAAATTCAGGGTATTTTTTATGTTAAAAAATAGACATTTCTAAAATAATTTACTGAAGGCAATTTATAAATGGCCATCTATGATGATCCCATGCTACCTAGGTGAGGTTATCACTTAATTTTTGAAAAATCAAAGATTAGTCATGAATCACAAGTCCTGGAAAAATGACTGAGAACCTACAAAATGAAGTTTCAGAAAAGAAGTCATTACTATGTGAAAGAATGACTGATGCCTCTCTCTATGCAGAAATGAATCAAAATGTTATTATAGCTCACCTGTAGTTTCTGAGTCAGGGTGTCCCTCTGTTCTTGTAGTTCTCTGGCATTATCAATTTCTTGTTTTAATCTTTCTATTTCCTAGAAAAAGCAGAGCAATGTCTTTAGCAACAATATTTAAACTAAATCAAGCAAAGAGAAAGTGTTATTTCTCCCTGAAATTATTGTCCTAGTCCTTAGAAAAGAATAATTTAAAAAACATTCCTTTATGCTGATT
The DNA here is from genome assembly GCF_054177405.1 of Leptonychotes weddellii. NCBI lineage: Eukaryota > Metazoa > Chordata > Mammalia > Carnivora > Phocidae > Leptonychotes > Leptonychotes weddellii. The sequence goes on along the minus strand of NC_138375.1, from coordinate 87,076,787 downwards.
TTTAGAAGGGTGAATTCGTCTTTATGGGTGGGTTGTCTAATCCATGATAATCTTAAGCAACAAGTCTGCTTGGTGGCTTTGGTACAGCACGGCTTGGAAACAACAATCAGAACATTTTAAGGCTGCTTCAAGCTTTGTGGATATAATTCTTTCCTGGGATATTAAATCTTATGACTGGAAATCAGAAAAAGCAACAGCTTATAAAATTCATTTAACCTCTCACAGTTTTCTGTTGATTTTAAGAATGCAACTCTCATACAGAAGGCAAGAGGCAGTATCTCAGTCTGCCTGCCTCACTGTAGTTCCTAACAGCAGAGACAAGGATGGAGAAAGTATGAACAAGCTTCATATCAATCAAAAAAATTTCATCTTCGCCCCCAAAACACCCCACAACCTTACTTTATTCCATAAAGTACCTGTAAATCTGAAAGAGACTCAAATATTTTGTACACATGTTAGCTAGATTATAGATGAGTGAAAAGTAGGAAATACCTCTTCCTTCACTTTCAGCGTCTCTTCTAGTTCTTGTATTGTTTGATTTAATTCTGTCTTATGGGTATGCACTGCATTTGCCTGGCTACTAACACATTCAAGCTCGGTCACCTAAAATGAAATGAGAACACAGGTTAAGCTATATGACTATCTCAAAAGATTTCTTGCTGAAAGTATAATAAGCCCCTCATAGGTAAATCACGACTTTTAAACAACATATGAAAATCAATTTTGAGAAATATTAAGACACTTAAGGTAGAATGAATAGATTCTTTAAGGACACAAATTTAGGACAACAAAAAAAGACTAGGGGAATAATTATTTATATGGCTTAGTCATGGAAGAAGTTAGGAAAGCTTAATTGGTTAATGACAGTTGAGAACCCCTATAATGAGAGGCTTCTTTAAAAATTTCTTATGAAAACATATTCAAAATCAGATCTAGCCATCTGCCTTCCATCTGTAGCTTTCAAATTAAACATGGCTTCTGAAAACTGGCCTTACAGAAGTGAGAAATTTTTCAAATACATTTCCAAAATGTAAGAGAATCTGGAAGAAAAGATATGCTTAAAATACAACTTCAATCATTCGATACTAGAATGACTTCACATCAGTAGTGTCTCTGTAGCAAAAGATAATATTCTTTAGTCAATAAGAATGTACTAAGGGCCCAAAGAGCTACAGAACTTTTAATGAGCACTTGGTATTTTCTGAGAGAAGAAAGAAAGGCACTGCCCCTAAAAGTTAAACCATCCAACAACATTGTTGGATCCAACAGTCAAAATAGGCAGAAGACAACATAAAAACATACACACGCACCTCATCACAGCAATTTACACACGTTAGCATCTCATACATTTTGGCTGACTAGAATGCAGTAAATTCTAGACTATTAAGGAAACAGCAAATCCTTCTCCTTCACATTTTCCAAATATCTACTTATCCTCCATAAATGTTACTCTACGTTTCTTAACATTTTCTTCCTTTCTATTCATGTACTAATAGCCTTGTGCAGACCCTATCATCCAAGCCTAGACAACAGCAATGGCCCACCAGAGGACATAATTGTCTGTTTTTGCCTCTCCTATAAACTAACATTCATCTATCATTGTATAATTCCTCCATTCAAAGCCTTTCAATGGCTCATTTTTTACAGTATCAAATCTAAACCTGCAGGTCTTGCATACACCAGTCCTAAACTACTTAACCATCTTCATCACCCAAGACACTCACAGTATGTGATAGGTGGTGTGATAGGTGGTTTTTCCAACTAAAAATAGGCAAGTCTCTTCACCCTAAAAATAAACCACTCTCACTGAATAAACCATCTTGCTGACTTAACTAGAATGTCCACTCTTACCACTGAGGCTGTTCAGACCTTAGCAAACCTTCAGCTCTCAGCTCAGCATGTACTTTCACCAGAAAGTCATTCCTATCTACTTGATTCCTCTAGGCTCTCCTGTCCTGTGGTCCACAAAATGAAATGTATTCAAAATCTTGGGAATTATTTCCTTATTGTTCAATATATAGGAGGTTTTTTTTTTTTGGTCCAATTAGATAATGAATTCCTTATAGGGAGTTCCAGTTCTGATAATGATGGAGTACTTTTTACTGGAAAAACTTTCCCACAGATAACAATTGCAAATCATGACCAAAATGTAAAATTCAACTGTCTGAATGCCCGGGTAAGCGACCAAATAGAGCAAAAGCCAGAAAGAAAGCAATCACATTGGGTAAAATACACATATACACATCTTTTTGCTTGAAGGCACTCTGTAGTCTGGCTGCATTGCTTGACTAGAACTTAAGCAGAAACTTGTGGTCTTATTTCCCTGAGGAGCCTGAGGATCTGGGGACCCCTTAAAACAGCTGAAACAGCTAGAAATTGAGGGAACTGTATGAAGAAAGCCCCCAAAGAAACATACAGACTTCCTTCAAATCTTTGGCTAACCTTCATCTACACATGCACAGGTAAGATCCAAGGAGTCCAGCATGGGGGGGGGGAATGAAAGGAGCCGGAAGGCTGCAAGAGCTGAGCTGTGGTAGGGCTCACCACAGAGAGAACAGTTTGGCGTTTCAGTCCCACCAAATTAGAGGACGTGGGTTATTACTTCAAGCTTTCCACTGAAACACCAGCAGGATTATGCCTTAGAAATAAACATTTCCCAGGACTATGGAATTCACCATAGGGTTAAGGGCAAGATTAAAATAAATGGACTCTAATGAAGCCTAAGTCCACACCTCCACAATTTCAAGGAAATCTGTAAGTACGTTTAACTGCTTACTCAAACAAAAATCAACATCATTCAGAGTAAGATAAGAGAAACTATGGGCTGTATGTCACCTAATTTCAAATGTCTAACATACAATTGAAAATGACTAGACAGGTGAAGAAATAGGAAAACGCAACCTATAGTAAAGACAAAAAGCTGCCCCCTACATCCCTCTGGCTGCAACTGCAAAGGAAGTTAGGCTACACAGAAAGGATACCTGATGGAAATTCAGATCTACAAGAAGGAAAGAAGAGCATTAAAAATTATAAACATGTGAATAAATAGAAAGATTTCATTTCTTGGATCTTTAAAATTCAATTCACAATTTAAACCAAAATTTCCTTAAGGACAGGGATTATACAGTAAGGGGATATGATAGTTCTTCTGTGAGTATTTATTGGCTCATGAGTTAACTGTCATGGATTAATTTATTTTATTGTGGTAAAGAACACAGAAAAAAATTTTATCATCTTAGCCATTTTTAAGTGTACAATTCAGCAGTGTTAAGTATTCTCACACTGTTGTGAAAAAGGTCTCCAGAACATTTTCATCTTACAAAATGGAAATTCTATAGTCATTAAACAACAACTTCCTTCTTCCTCCTCCTAAGTTAACCTTTGCGCATACAACAGGATGACATTTACTCAGGTTTCTTACTCTCCCTCCCTGTCTCTATTTCATCTCTATATTACTTCCCACCTCAGCCTGATCTTACTACATTCCTCAGACTGTGCTCTGGAAGTAAGGCCATTTCCTACTGTCTACGAAGTTCACTTCTTTGGCATCCTTCCCAAAAAAGGAAATTAGTGGCATATACTTCCTGTTGGGTAAATGCAAATGCTGTGAATACAAAAAAAATTCTTCACAAGTAATTGTTTGGGCTTCTAATATTTTTCATACTGGGATTTCTGATTTTCTTTTCCTGCATGAAATTACAAATACAGGTGTCTCCCACTTTCTGAGAGTTTGAATTATGCCACTTCACTTTTACAAAAGACCTGTATTAGTACAGTAACAGCTTTTTGTGGCAAAACTAAAAATGGTCCTCAGATTTGTCAGCAAAAACAGATACTAATGTAGGTCTTTTGTAAAAACAAAGTGAACTTCTGGAAAGCAGGGGATACTCTTCTCCTTATACCACTTCAGCTTAGGAAAGGTTTCACAGCTTTACTTTTGGATAGTGGGGGAAACCTGCATAAGCAACTTTTATAAAGAATTTCTTACCTGTATTTTTCAAGTTGTTCCTTCTTCAAAAAATAAAAATGATAAAAGCATCTATCAACTCGGTGCAACTACATGACAATTCATTTTCTCTATTCATTTTCACAGGAATTCTACAATTTTCAATTTTATACATGAGAATACTGAGCAGAAAGGGATAACTTACCAAAGGTCACACAGCTAATAAGTGGCAGAATAGAAAAATATTTTTCTTAACTAAACCCACATTTACTACCATCTATACATATGTTCTGACAAGCAATGACTATCTCCAGATGTCCTTGTGCTGAATCTACATGTATGTTTCTGCAGGTCAGGGAAATCTGTTAGCCATCAATCCCCACGGAGAGCAGGAGCTCTGAGCTTACCCGCTTGTGCAGACGTTCTGCTTCCTCCTGATATGCAGCAAGCTGCTGTTTCCATTGTTTCACATTGGCAGTGGACTCCAACAGGGCCGCAGTGAGTTTGGCATTATTTCCTTTGAGGGTAGCCAGTTCAGCCTCCCAATGTTTGCTGATTGCTGAACTAAAAGAAAAGAAAATTCTATCAATTACACGGAATATTGTCACTTTGGAGGTGCAGCAGTCCTTGGTTCTATTAGTTTTATAGTCCATGAATGTTTCAAAGATAATCCGAAAAGAATAACAACAAATATTTCAACAAATATTTCACTGAAAAGTTCCGGCTGAAGAAAATCTAGCAAGTGAAGAAACAGAAAAAGTACCAAAACAGTAGGCTTAATGTAGACTAGTTCTCACCTTCATTAGGACAGATACAGATATCTACAGAAGAGTTTCTACCCATTCTCTTTTGAGGAATAAACATTATACCCTGAAAAATATCTACAAGCAAAAACCTAACAACGTACTGTGTATTTTTTAAGGTGGGTATTAGTTGACATATAATACTATATTAGTTTCAGGGGTATAACATAGTGATTTGATAACTATATACATCACGAAATATTCACCATGATAAGTACAGTTACCATGTGTCACTATACAAAGTTATTACCATATTATTTGCTATATTTCTTAATCTGTACTTTTCATCCCTGTTATTTACTTTATAACTAGAAGTTTGCACCTCTTAATCTCCTTAATCACCTATTTTGCCTTATTCCCCTTTTCTCTGGTAACTAGAGAGACCAGTTTGCTCTCTGTACTTTGAGTCTATTTCTGTTTTTCTTTTTTAGATTCCACATGTACTTGAAATCCTACGGTATTTTGTCTTTCCCTATCTGACCTATTTTACACAGCAAAATACCCTGTAGGCCCATCCATGTTGTTGCAAATGGTAAGATTTCATTCTTTTTTACGGCTGAATAATACTCCATTGTGTGTGTGTGTGTGTGTGTGTGTGCGCACACCACATACCACATCTTCTTTATCCATTCATCTATTAATGGACCTTGGGCTGCTTCCCTATCTTGGCTATTGTAAATAATGCTGCAATAAACCTAAGGGTGCATATACCTTTTAGAATTAGTATTTTCATTTTCTTTGGGTAAATGCCCAGAAGTGAAATTAATGGATCATATGATATTTCTATTTTTAATTTCTGAGGAACCTCCATACTGTTTTCCACAGTGGCTGCACCAAATGCACTGTATTTTTTAAGTTCATCAAACCTTGAAGTACAATTTCATTCCTTTGTGAAACATGTGAGGATGCTGTAATGTCAATAAGGTTTGGGACATGTAACATAGTATTTCTTCTGAAACTGTTATTGATTTATTTCACGTTATTCATAATTTTGAGATGCCCAAAATACAAAAATTTGTCGCAATAAATTTATTTCAGGTATTATGATAGGCTACACCTAGAAATTGGTCCTAATGACTTAATTTCTGATAGAATTCTGTGTTGCATATAAAACAAAAAAAACCTAAAAGCAATAACCTATTTCCTCATTTACTGTTCTACTTAGTAAGTTATCCAAAGTTAATTGCCTCAACCAAGACAATTTTTCTATTACAAAGACAATTCTATTAATTGGGAAGATTTCTCTCTTGATAATTCGTTAACTGTCCCATGAAGAAAGAATTGCCTCATTTGAAAAAAAAGACGATTTTTCCTTAAAAAAAAAAAAATTTATCTGAGAGACAGCGAATGTGCGCATACATGGTGGGTGGGGGGACAGGAGAGAAAGAACTCAAGCAGACTCTTGGCTGAGCACGGAGCCCTGCATGGGGCTCAAGATGGCAGGACCTTGAGATCATGCCCTGAGCTTAAATCAAGAGTCAGATGCTTAACCGACTGAGCCACCCAGGTGCCCCTTTTCTTACTTATTATTGAACAGTTTCCTCCTTTTAGTGAAATTCTACAAACCTCATCCCATTAATTAGTGATAATGATAGCTTTCTTTAATCTGCATTTTTGGTTTTTGGTAGGTTATCTGCATCACAGAGCAAATGCTCTGATGGACTCATTTCTCTTTCTTTTTTTTTTTAAGAGAGGCAGGGGGGAGGGGCAAAGGGAGAGAGAGAATCTTTTTTTTTTTTTTTTTTTTTTTTTTGAGAGAGAGAATCTTAAGCAGGCTCCACGCCCAGCACAGGGCTTATTTTCACAACCCTGATATCATCACCTGAGTAGAAATCAAGAGTTGGACACTTAACTGAATGAGCCACCCAGGTGCCCTGGACTGGTATTTTTAATAGGAATTTTAATATGTATATTAATTATATATTATAATTATATTATAATATATAATTATATTATAATTAATTATATATATTATATAATAATTTTATAACAATAAAATAATAAACAAATAATAATTTGTTTATTATATAATTAATTATATATTATATATATAATATTATATATATTATTATCAGCAAGATTTCTAAAGCTCACCACTAATAATAAGATATATCGGCAACATGAACCCACTGATATGATGCATAAGGAAAGACACAAGATAATTTCTGCGGTATTCTTGCCAAAAAGGCATAACCTCATTCTAATCATGAGAAAACAACATAAACCCAAACTGAGGACATTCTACAAAATAACTGATTGGTACTCTTCCAAAGTGTCAAGAGAAGACAAGACTGAGAAACAGAATGGTGGAGAATAAGAAGAAATAATTAAATGCAAACAGGTTCCTAGGAAAGGGACAATGATGAAAACAAGTCTCCTAAACTGGAGTTAACAGTATTGTATTGATATTAATTTGATAATTATTATGGTTATGTAAGATGTTAACAGTAAGGGAAGCTGGGTGATGGTTTCTCTACATAGTTTTTTAACTTTCCTCTAAGTCTAAAATTAGTTTCAAATAAAAAGTTTAAAAAATTTTCTAAAGTTTAAAAAAAATTTTTTTCCCTAAAGTTTACTAAGTGAGAACATTTCATCTAAACATGAAAGGACAAAATCAAACAATAAGCTAAGCTATTAATTTAACAACCCACTTCTATCCTTGAAAAGAAAGTTCTTTTCTATTCTGTCTTTTGTGGAATGATTTTCCAAATTCGGTTTTTCTGAGCAAAGCATGCACCTGTTCTAACTAAATTACAGATTTTTTTAAAACCACCTACCATTTTTTTCCCTATAGAGGAGTTTTATTTAAACAGACCCTTCAATCTGACAACTAAAATCTTATTGAACTAATTTAAACACTTGATATATGCAAATATCAATCTCCTGGGCATCTTTTGTTACATTTGGACATTTGTCCTCAGTTCCAGAAATCACTTTAGACTCATAAAGGTGAAATGGATGTCTTGTTATTCAAAAGAAGGCCCTTTCAACTGCAACTGAGTTTATGTTAATGAGGTGATTTTTAGAACCCCTCTAAAGATGTGGGGGCTGCTTTCCAGGAGAACCAACCTTGATTAAAGGTTAAAACTTTCAGTCCCACCCCCTGGCCTCCAGGGAGGGGAGAGGGGCTGGAAGTTGAATCAGTCACCAACGGCTAGGCTAGTGAGTTTACCATGTCTGTGTAATGAAGCCTCCATAAAACCCCAAAAGAATGGGTTTCTGAGAGCTTCCATGTTGGTGACCCAGAAAGCATCCATGTGCTAGGTCCACACTCCACAGGAAAAAAGCTCCTGCTTTCAGAATCTTGCCCTATGTATCATTTCACCTGGCTATTCATTCATATCCTTTATAATAAACCAATTATCTAGTAAGTAAAACCAGTTTCCTGAGTTCTGTGAGCCACTCTAGCAAATTAATCAAACTAGGGAGGGGATTGTGGGAACCTCTAATTTACAGCCAAACAGAAGCACAGGTAACAACTTGGGACTTGAGATTGGCATCTAAAGAGGAAGCAGTATTGTGGGACTGAGCCCTTAACCTGATAGTGTAAGAATTGAGTTAAATTTTGGGGACACTCAATCAGTGTCCATGGAGAACTGAGTTAATTCCTTGGTGGTATCAATCTGCCTAATCTTCCTGGATTGAGGCACATGGGTTATATCTCCCGTTCTAGTCAAGCTGGCTTGCCTGTGAGGGTTTCTTCCTCCCAATCAGATTTTCACTTTGTTTCCTATGAATTTTTGCCCCAGATTTTCCATATTAGCATCAATCTACAAGATTGCATTCTTCCTTTTCACAGATTCAGGTCTTCTCCATAAGTATTTTCTAGTTACACCACCTATCCTTCTACTTCGAGCATAGCCTGGTGCTTGCCAATCTATGCAGGTTTAGCTAACACACTGACAACCTAAATGAAAAAGAAAAGGTGTTCATTTAAGTAAAATGTGAATATTCTTTATGAAGTAAGTACAAAATCAACCTAGGGTTAATTAATATAATGAATAGTAAATGTTTTAACTATTAAATTTTAATTAAGTTTTCAATATAAGTTTGAATATAAGTATTTTGAATCTTACACTTGGGACAGGACTTCACACTAGCCTTGATTAGTAGAATCTATAGATTCTACTATTTAGATTTCCATTCTAAATCGATCTATCAAGCATACAAAATACAAGAGATTTCATGTACAGAACACAGATCTGGGACTTGGAGAATCTACAAAGGACGTGTTCAGGAAAAGGTTAGCATCCCCAAAACAGAATGCCTTGTTTTGGAGTAATTTAGGAATCAGTTCATTTGACCAACCAAAATTAGCCAAACTGTGGGTGCCTGGGTGACTCAGTTGGTTAAGCATCTGCCTTCAGCTCAGGTCATGATCCTGGGATCCGGGGATTGAGCCCCAAGTGGGGCACCCTGCTCAGTGGGGAGTCTGCTTCTCCCTCCTCTTCTGCCCCTCCCTCCACTCCTGCACTCTCTCTCTCAAATAAATAAAATTTTAAAAAACAAATTTAGCCAGGGCGCCTGGGTGGCTCAGTCATTAAGCGTCTGCCTTCGGCTCAGGTCATGGTCCCAGGGTCCTGGGATTGAGCCCCACATCGGGCTCACTGCTTGGCAGGAAGCCTGCTTCTTCCTCTCCCACTCCCCCTGCTGGTGTTCCCTCTCTTGCTGTGTCTCTCTCTGTCAAATAAAATCTTTAAAAAAGATAAAAAATAAAACAAATGGTGCTAAATCAACTAGATAACCACACACACACAGAATCTTGAGTCATATCTCATTTCCAATATAAAAATTAACTGAAAACATAAAACTTTTATAAAATATAAAACTCCCAGAAGAAACCAAGAAGAAAATCTTTGTCACCATGGGTTAGGCAAAGGTTTCTTAGCTAAAACACCAAAAGCAGGATCCATTAAAAAATTAATAAAAGGATTTCATAACAATTACAAACTTCTCTTTGAAAGACACCATTTAAAAATAAAATGAAGAGATTCTAGAATTCAAGGAAGGTTCAACATATAAAAATCAATGTAGGGGCACCTGGGTGGCTCAGTTGCTTAAGTGTCAGCCTTTGGCTCAGGTCACGATCCTAGCGTCCTGGGATGGAGCCCTGCATCGGGCTCCCTGCTCAGCAGGGTATCTGCTTCTCCCTCTGCCCCTCCCCCAGCTCATATTTGCACTTGCTCTCTTTCTCTCTCTAAATAAATAAATACAAATCTTTAAAAAGAAATCAATGTAATACATCACATTAATAGAATAAAAGAAAAAAACTCATCTCGAATGATGTAGGAAACAACACTTGACAATATTCAATACCCTTTTATTATAAAAATACTCAGTAAATGAGGAACAGAAGGAAACTATCTCAACATAATAAAGGCCATATATGTAAAGCACACAGCTAATATCAGACTCAAATATGAAAGACTGAAACCTTTTTCTCTAAGATCAGAAACAAGACAAGGATGCTCCTTTTCACCACTCCAACTTCAAATTGGTACTGGAAGTCCTAGCCAGCACCCGTAGGCACAAAAATGAATAAAAGATGTCTAAATTAAAAAGGAAGAAGTAAAAATCTGTTTGCAGGTGACATGATTTATATATTGAAAACCCTAAAGATTTCATAAAAAGGCTGTCAGAACTACCAAATGAGTTCTTCAAAGCTGCAGGACACAAAAATCAACACACAAAACCAGTTGTAGTCCTAGCCTCAGCAATCAGACAACAAAGAGAAATAACAGGCATCTGAATAGGCAAAGTAGTCAAACTCTCTCTTTGTAGATGACATGATAGTCTATGTGGAAAACCCAAAAGACTCCACCCCAAAATTGCTAGAACTCATACAGGAATTAAACAAAGTGGCAGGACATAAAATCAAAGCACAGAAATCAGTTACATTTCTATACACAAACAATGAGACAGAAGAAAGAGAAATTAAGGAGTCAATCCCATTTACAATTGCACCCAAAACTGTAAGATACCTAGGAATAAACCTAAGAGGCAAAAAAATCTGTACTCAGAAAATTATAGAACACTCAATGAAAGAAATTGAGGAAGACACAAAGAAATGGGAATATGTTCCATGCTCATGGATTGGAAGAACAAATGTTAAAATGTCTATACTACCCAGCGTGTCTGGGTGGCTCAGTCAGTTAAGCGTCTGCCTTCGGCTCAGGTCATGATCCCAGGGTCCTGGGATCAAGCCCCGCATCGGGCTCCCTGCTCAGCGGGAAGCCTACTTCTCCCTCTCCCACTCCCCCTGCTTGTGTTCCTGCTCTCCCTATCTCTTTCTCTCTCTCTCTCTCTGTCAAATAAATAAATAAAATTTTTTTAAAAAATGTGAATATATGTTACACTGAACTGTACATGTAAAAATGGTTATGATAAATTTTATGATATATATATTTTATCACTTTTTAAATTTTTTAAAAAGATTTTTAGGTGAGAGACAAAGAGTGCAAACAGGGGGAGGGGAAGAGGGAGAGGGAGAAATAGACTCCCTTGCTCAGCAGGGAGCCTGATGCAGGACTCGATCCCAGGACCCTGAGATCATGACCTGAGCCAAAGGCAGATGCTTAACCAACTGAGCCACCCAGGTGCCCTTGAGAGAGAGCACGTGTGAGCCGGGGGTGGGAGGGGTAGAGGAAGAGGGAGAGAAAGAATCTTAGGCTGGCTCCACGCTCAGCAGGAGCCCAACGTCAGGGCTTGATCTCACAACCCTGAGATCAGGACCTGAGCAGAAATCAAGAATCAGACACTTAACTGACTGAGTCACCCAGGCACCCCCACAATTTTTTTAAATAGGGAAAAAAAGGCTACATATTGTTTGATTTCCATTTATATGACATTACAGAAAAGACAAAACTATAGGGATAGAAAAGAGATCCCTGGTTGTCCAGGGGCTGGGGTAGGGAAAGAAGTCTACCATACCAAAGAGCAGGAGAGAATTTTGGGGGGTGATACTACTTTGTGTTGGTAGCTACACAGCTATACACATGTAAAATGGATAAAACTGTACGGTAGAAAGAGTGAATTTTACTAAATATAAAAATTATACTTCAATTTTTAAAATTATCACATTACCAAAAGAAAAAAAAAACGCTTTCTAAACACTTGTAAATACACTTTCTGTGAATGTAGGATTACAAACTTTAAGAGCTGGAAAGGTCTTCTTAAACTGGTAGAATGGTCCCTAAGCTGCTCCATTCATGCATTTGTTGGCATGGGAAGAGACTGGGTGGGCAGGAAACACATAATAAAAGAGTCAAAAATAAAAAGGAAGGAGATTAGTGGGCATCTGTAGATGGTGATAAGAAGTAGATAGGAGAGGGCGCCTGGGTGGCTCAGTCGTTAAGCGTCTGCCTTCGGCTCAGGTCATGATCCCAGGGTCCTGGGATTGAGTCCCACATTGGGCTCCCTGCTCCGCGGGAAGCCTGTTTCTCCCTCTCCCACTCCCCTTGCTTGTGTTCCCTCTCTTGCTGTCTCTCTCTGTTGAAAAATAAATAAAATCTTAAAAAAAAAAAAAAAAGAAGTAGATAGGAGAAGCAGGATTATAGAGGCAGAGATACACATAGGAAAGGAATGGGCCATAGATAAGGCATAATTAAAAATTGGTTTTGGGGGTGCCTGGGTGGCTCAGTCAGTTAAGCATCTGTCTTTGGCTCAGGTCATAATCCCGGGATCCTGGGATGGAGCCCCATGTCGGGCTCCCTGCTCAATGGGGAGCCTGTTTCTCCCTCTCCCTCTGCTGCTCCCCCTGCTTGTGCTCTCTCGCTCTGTCAAATAAATAAATCAAAAATCTGGTTTTGGGCAGGAAGACATTGAAATGATGCCTCTGGAACAGACAGAAAAAGGTGAAGGTACTGTGTCTCAGTATACTATAAACTTATCTACTTCTTTCCCTAAACATGTCTTGAGCCTCTAGTATATCAAGTAATAAGATCTGGCCACAGATAAACTGTCCATGGACTTCCATTAACCTTCTTCTTCTTTACTCTGCAGAGCCCCAAAGTCCTGCTGATTGCATTTAAACAAAAAGGTAAATGCTGAAGAAAACGGTCATACCAAATAATTTATATATATTGCACAAGAAGACAACAAACCATAACAAACTGAGACTTAATAATCTAATCTTGAAGTATTACAGGAGAGAACAGTTCAATGTTGTTTTTGTCTTTCTGCATTCTCTTATACTTGGTTCCAAAGTAAATAAATATGTTTTTAAGGCTGTTTTGCAGTATCAACCAAAATTTTAACTTTGCTGGTAAATTTGAATATATTAGAACATTCTTGCTTCCTCTACTTTATGAGCTGCTCCTTTAATAACCTAGTACACAGTGTGAAATACGATTTAGGAAATAACATGTTTTTGATTTTTGTCAATCTGCCCTGTTTTCTCTTTATAGCTTTCTTGGTATATTCCCCTCACCATCTAGTATATTAGACTACCCTACACAATTTCAACTTACAATGAATACCAAAGAGTATCCTGAAGGAAGTTTTACATGTGAACTATCTCAGTTATCTCAGATGTGGTCAGCCCTCATATATAATTTTAAATAGTTGACATACTTTTGCAATTTAAAAAAGTGTTCCTTTCTTACAATTTTAAGATAGCCCATTCCTCCCCCATTAGATTGATTTTTATTTTTTATTTTTTTAAAATGTTTTATTTATTTATTTGTCAGAGAGAGAGCACAAGCAGAGAGAGCTGCAGGCAGAGGCAGAGGGAGAAGCAGGCCCCCCACTGAGCAGGGAGCCTGATGCGGGGCTCGATCCCAGGACCCCGGGATCATGACCTGAGCCAAAGGCAGACGCTTAACCGACCGAGCCACCCAGGCGCCCCTAGACTGATTTTTAGCAATAATGAATACCATGGGATTAATGTTGATACCAACATTTTAATTTAGCATCTTACAGTTCAGGAATACTTGTTTAAAAAAATGTTAGGGTTCTAACTTTGGCTGCTAATTTGGTCCTTTTTTACAGGTACAGTTTTGATAGTTTCACATTACGTAAACTGTTCACAAAGAAACCACTAAATTGTTTAGCAGGAGACACCAGTGAGTCAGAAGAGATACTGAAATACCACTATGATCTCATGTCTGTTTGCTGGAATAAGAGCAAAATAATTCTTTATTCTTGTGACTGGTAAAATTTCCCTTCAGAAAGGACCAGCCGGTTTCCTGTTGGCTTCAGATCTATAAGTCAGATGAGGGAGTTCCAAACACTCCCAAGACATCATTTGAAAGGGTCTTTAAACTGGAATTTCACAGGTTTCCTTTAACTAAGGTCAAAGTTCTACAAAAAAGTAGTAAACCTCATTAAATTAGTTATGTAAAGTCTAGAAGAAAAAGTACTAACAATAGACAATCTAACAAAGTAAGTCTAATGCATGAGCAATGCACTTACTTATTTAACCTATGAAGTGAATCCTCTATGTGAATGGTTAGTTACAGAATTTTAAACATTTTTTTTTTAAGATTTTATTTATTTATTTATTTGAGAGTGAGAGAGAGAGCGCAAGAGGGGGTAGGGTTAGAGGGAGAAGCAGACTCCCCGCCGAGCAGGGAGCCCGATGTGGGACTCGATCCCGGGACTCCGGGATCATGACCTGAGCTGAAGGCAGTCGCCCAACCAACTGAGCCACCCAGGCGCCCCTAGTTACAGAATTTTAAAAAGCTGCCTCCCCACCATGCCTCCAGGGCCCAGATCCACCATCAGTCTCTAGAATGGTAGCCCCATGCATGCTAATTATGTAGAACTGTAAAAAATATCCAGATAAGCTTTTAAAAGGGGATGTAAAAATTGGTGGCAATAGGCTTACCTCTGGACATGATTCTTAGTGTTGGTAGTGAGGTCACTCCCTCACTATGAAAGTAAGAGAGGGACTCAAGCAGTCCCAACACCGCCCTGTCAAAGGACAGCCCGGCGGTTTGTCTCCTTACCCTTCCTGCACACCTGTGAGCGCAGAAGCCACCAACGAGGACTTCAGCCTACACACACGCCACTTTCTGAACTAGGTGCTCCCCTGTCGGCCTATTGGCCCCAAGGCTAATTCCACTTAGAAACTAATGCTTTCTTCAACAGTTCAGGGTCTAAATTTGTGTTCCTTAATATAAGTTACCAAGTTAAAGGAAGGAAACATCTCTTAAAAGAAAATAGGGTAACTCTGCAATGTTTACAAACATTATTTGTTGTGAAAAAGACTTCAACGAGTAGGGATTTCAGGTTCTGCTAGGCAAATAATCTAGTACACCAAAGGATCATTCTATGAAAACCTCAACGTGCCTAAATGCTTAACAAGGTTTCCCTCAAAGCTTACTATAATTTTGGCAACTCACTAGTTTCCTTATCCTTGGGGTCCTCTTATCAGATGTTCCCACTGTTCTGATCCTTATAGTTCTTTTGGCACCTGTTTCTAAATATTGCCTCTTCTGACCCTTGCTGTCAATGTATGCCTTGATAACCCCCAAATCTTACCTTCCAGCTCAGATTCCTTCCTGACTTACAACCCATCATCTTTGCACATAACCTGGCATGACTGGCTAACACGTAATACACAAACTAATGGCTACTGGTGAACAGATGAAGATATGTTTGCTGATTAAGTTTTAAAAACAGTCCCAATAGGGAACTAGAGATCACACTCTGGAAAACATGGTATCTAGAACTGAAATGGAATTTATATGTATTAAAGTTTTTAATAAACAGTGGCTTAGAAGAAAATTTCATAGACAAGAGTGACAGAGTTTTTAAAGAAATACTTTATCTCCAATGTTATAATAGTCCAAAATTAGAACACTGGGTTGAAAAATGTGGACATACAGTCAAAAAGTGAATCAGAAGAGTTGGACTTCTGAATATGATGAAAGCATAGGAGCACCTTAAGCCACTTATTCTAGATATACCACCTACGTATAAAAGTGTTCTAGATAGATTGATATCTGTGTCTAAGTAAGTCTGAAAGAGCTGTTAGTCAGTTAAATTGACAATGTTTTTTTGCTGGTAGTATATAAAATAATGGTATGTCTTATCAACAAAGGCATCTGAAATCAGATAAAATATAGAATTTTACTTAGCTCTGGAAAAACAAACACCAGTGACTTTTCTGAGGAAGTTATAAAATTAATCTGAAATAAACTACTTTAAAATGTATAACCATGCCTTTATCAGTCTTTAAATAGAAATTGCTTTGAATAGAAATAAAGAATTTCATTAAATGTACATATGAAATAAGAACCAACTGTGAAAGAGTGGTTAAAAATACAGGCTCAGGTACATCTACAACTAATATAATGTTACACATCAATTATATCTCAATTTAAAAAAAAAGCACAAGCTGAGGAGTTTGTTGACTTGGTTGACACGGTAGCTCCAGCTACTCACTAGTTATGGGACCTTGGGCACACTATCCAGACTCTTTAAGCCTCTGTTTCCTCATCTGTAAAACTATAATTAATACTGACTATCCTCATTGGGTGATTCTGAGGAATAAACCTTAAAGAAAGCATGTAACAGTCACTCAAATATTTCTGTATATGTACATGCAGTAAGGAATTTTCAAAGATTCTTCAGTGAACTATGAAAAAGCTAAAAGATCTAATATTAAATATTTAAGGGAGATGTTTTTGACTAGTGATGTAAATAACTTAAATAGGTGTAATAAATCAAAACCACATCTGGTACATATTCAGTGATTTTTATCATCATCCTTAGGTACTACAGATGTATTATTTATAATAAGTTTACACCTTTGATGTAGCGCTCAGAATAAATTTATCAAGTTAATGGAGGAGTGAGGAAACACACAGAAATGATTCTCATGAAGTGGTAAGGTTGATTTCTGATTATGCGAGGAGGGAAGAGGAAATCTGAATCTGAACTACATTAGGTTTACCTCGTAAAACATCCTGTACTTCAGTGCAAAATTCCCATTTAATTTTGGAGGGCACAAAAAGTCTAGCTCTACTCCATTTTTATTCACTAAAACGGAGGGACTTATAAACCCACTAAAAAGAGGCCCTTAGAAATCCCCTGGCTCCCATAACCGTGCTCCTAGCGTAACAGAAGCATCTCCACGTGCTACAGCAGCACTCGCTGGAGAGGGCTCGTTCCTGTAACATCTGTGCATTGCCTGCCTGACGCAGTGACTTCTGCGGTTCCTGCCATGTGCCTTAAGGGAGCTGTGACCAAGGGATGAAGACACAAGGTGAAGGGACCACAAGGGGTCCCAATATTATGGCCACTTTTTACTCCTGCTACAAATCCCTACCCACAATGTTCTAAAACCTCTGAAGAGATCCCTTTAAAGATTTAAAGCTGCCTATTCTCTTTAAGGCCGGAGATGTGGACACCAACTCCTTGTTCAAAAAGATTTGTGAAAGGCCTGAAGTACTTTACAGGCATTTTAAATGCTTTAATGTAAATAATACTTTCTCTACATGTGTGAAATGAGGGTTGGGTGCTGGATATAAGGGAGAAAAAAGCTATTTGGTGGGCCTACTGCTAGTTTATAAGTAAGAAAAGAATGTACTCAAGGTGATACTGTGAATTTTGCACCTACTATTTTCATACAAGTTAATATTTGCATTGGTTTCCCTTTTATAAAAACTGATCAGTCACTAAAAACTTCCTTTGGAAATTTATTCAGAGCACGGTATTAGACTATCCTAGTGGGGGAGATGTCTTCAGGGAAACAGCCTTACATACTAAGTAAAGAATTATGTTTCTCTCATCCCTTATGAATATACATCTACCTTTTGCAACGGGTACAATTATTTTTAAGCCTGTCCTTTTATTTACAGGGTAATAGTATTATAATCATTATACTTTATTCAAGACAGAAATGAGTATTTTTATCTGTTTATCCATAATTTGATTTCTAAGATGTCCATTTCCTTGCAAAGCGGGTTGCTTATGGAAAATCCATCCAAAACATTGTTTAGCACAATATTTAGTATTGTTGGGGAAAAAATATTAGAAATAAAACAATAGAAATCACTTTCAGTATTGGCAAAATGAAAAAGATGCTATTCACAGAGATTTTGCCAAAGCTAAAACTGGGTAGAAATATATGAATAATCTTACAAGGAAATCTCTTTTCCAATTTCCTGTCATAAAAACACTTCATTCTTTAAAAAACCAGATGTGATCAATAATTTAATTGACCACTCAATATTTGACACTCAAAATCAGAGAACTTCTGGATTTCAGTTTAAATTTTCTTTTTTTTTTTAAGATTTTATTTATTTATTTGAGAGAGAGAGAATGAGAGAGAGCACATGAGAGAGGAGAGGGTCAGAGGGAGAAGCAGACTCCCCGCTGAGCAGGGAGCCCAATGCGGGACTCGATCCAGGGACTCCAGGATCATGACCTGAGCCGAAGGCAGTCGCTTAACCAACTGAGCCACCCAGGCGCCCCAGTTTAAATTTTTTTTAAAGAGAAGGCCAGGATCAAAAGATATAACTTCAAATTACTTAAATGTCTGAGTCATAGCATGAGTAAAATTTTACTTGCAACCATTATTGTGTTAGTTGAAGCCGATCATTACCCAACTTTATTTAGTTAATGCATACATGAGCTATGTAAATAATTCGTAAAAGGGCCTGATCAAAAGTGTTATGCAAATGAACTTTAAGGAGGGTTAGATGGTGATAGGTATGTAAGAATGTAGCTCAGAATTAACAGCAGCTTAAGCTATTTAACTGGCTATTCTCAACAGAGGTTTTTTTGTTTTTCCCTCTAAAGCCTGCTTGATTAGCCTGCATGGAAGCAGAAGTTTATTGTAACTCTGAGAACCAATGTTACTGGCCACGGTGATAAAGACTGGCTGTATTTCAGCTCCAGATTTTTTCAGCAAGAGTCACTTGAGCTATAAGATGATACAACTGAAATCTCTGTCAGCAGGATATTTGTTTGCTTTGTGTTGTTTTTCTAGTAACAGTCACAGACTTGAGCATATCCATTCCATAAACTTAGCTCCCCTTGATCTAATATCCTCTTTCATAATCTGTGACTTTCAAAGTTTTCTCTGTGTGAAGCCATCACATATGATTCAAGATCACTGACTTGCGCTTCATTTATGCCAAGCTTAAGCAACTGAATTAAATAACCCAGATTATTAAATCCAAATGCTGTAACACATGGGGACTTTCTGTCTTCCATACAACAGAAACAGAGCTAGGACTTGAATTAAGATTCCTGCCTTAAGATTTTTCCAACTATACAGTCTTTTTTCACTTGCACTATTCCTCCGCTCTATTACCTTATAAATAATCTGCAATTGCCTATGTGTGGTCATACATAAAGGTGTTGAGAATGCTATGCAGAGATCACGAAAACTGACTACTTTTCAATAGCTTAGAATATGAATTAATAAAAATCAGTGATAATCAGATTATACTAATCAGAAATGAAAATGTCAAAGTTGGTTTCATATCCTTGGATAGTCTGGTAAGTATGGAATTAAACCGATTTCAGTTGTTGCTGCTCCAAAGGCCTTCCACATCTTGGCAAAATGTGCAAAACATATTTCGAAGTAGAAAATAGTTACAAATAAGGATGGAATAAAGTAGGATCCCTATATTTCTCTATATTTCTTTTTGAGGATATGAAATAATACTCAAAACCAAAGACTTTATATTATGGGAGATGGATGACCTCATGTTTTGCTTATATTTACATGAAAAGTAAATAATTTTATAACATATAAATGTGAATATCTGTGGAACTACTTACTTCACACCCTTCTATTAATACCTAAGCTGTTCTCTGCAAGTGAATGCACATTCTACTAAAACTAGGCTCTTAGTACTAAAATATGCCTCTGAGGTTTACTTGGTTTATTAACAGCTTTCAGAAAACCACCTCAAACCACATATGCCAAGCTTGAGAGGAGCTTTTATCATATACATTATTATGTTGCCCATATTACTGAACCCCTTAGTAACTGCTTCAATTTATGAGTTTGTAATGACTGGTGTTTTTTTTCTCACAACCTGTCTATCAGTGGATGAATGGACAAGGACGTGGTCTATAGACACAGTGGAATAATTCAGCCATGAGAAAGAAGGAAATGCTGCCTGCAACAACACAGATGAACACGGAGGGTGTTTTGGTAAGTGATTTAAGTCAGACAAAGACAAATAATCTATGATACCAATTATAATTGGAATCTAAAAAAATCATAGAAACAGACTAGAATGGTGGTTATCAGAGGCTGGGGGAGAAAGGATTGAGATGTTTGTCAATGAGTACAAACTTCCAGTCATTAGATGAGTAAGTCCTGTGGATCTAGTGTATAACATAGTGATTATAGTTAATAATACTGTACTCTACACTTGAACATTGCTAAGAGAGTACATCTTAAATGTTCTCACCATGAAAAAGAAATGGTAAAAATGGGACATGACCCAGGTGAAGTTAGCTAATGCTATCGTGGTAATCATGTTGCAATATATGTGTATCAAGTCAACACACTGCATACCTTAAACTTACACAATGTTGTATTCAATCATATCTCAAAACCAGAAAAAAAATACTTTGGAGATACTCTGTGTAAATACAGATCTGGAAAGCTAGCTTCTATGCTGAGTTTTTTCAAGAATTATGTTACAGTGACATGACTTGTGGCAACTATACAAGCAACTTAAAAATGGTGATCTTCTGAGAGTATCATTAACTATTTCAGGTGCATTTTTGTAAAAGTGATCAAATAAATTCAAGAAGAAAACTTATTTTAGATTCCATATCCTGATACCACTTAGCACTGTACTCATAGAAGATCTTAATAGACAGTGCTAAATGATATTCTGGATTTACAACACAGTCACAAGTACGTCTTCCTTAAAATGTTTAGCAATTGAGAACCATAAAATAAATTTTATAAAATTTATATATTTTGGCTCTTGGCTACTATTTGGAGAAGAAAGATAAAATAATCAAAGAAGTGTTAGTCCATTTTCTATCAACACATTAAGATTTGCACTTCTAATTTATTTAGTCATGTGATGCTAGCATTTTAATCGTTATTGGATAACTAAACAGGCTATCTATACAATTTCTAAAGAATTCAAGCAAAAAGTGATAAATCAACAGTATTTACTGCCTTTTATGGGTCTAATATTTTGGGAGGTATGGATGTATATGACATTTTTCTTATCCTCAAAGGAATTTCTATCCTCACTGTAGAAAAAAATCTAATATATAAGCAACAATTACCAGTCACCAGATTCAATAAATGTTCACTGCACACCTATGTGTCAAGTACTGTATCAGACAATGTCAAGGACGAATAAATATGGCTACTGTTCTCAAACGGCTTACAAGCTAGTGGACTAGAATCATCTTGATTTCTTACTATCCCTTTGCTCTCAAAGCTACAAAGTGAACAATTCTCTCATTTCTTCCAGCCCAGTCTTCCTCTACTGTTTCTTTCCATTGTCATTACCATGACCTCAGACGAGATCACTAAACACCTCAGTGCTTGAAGGCCAAAGCAGATGCCCCTCCCTCTGCCTGGGTGCTCCTTCCTCTCTTTCCTAGGCCACCTTCTCTTCTCTGGAAGAGTAAGTGATGTGTGGTCCTCAAGGAGGCCTCCTCTTCTGATCCAGTCATATCATCACCTGCCCTCTCCCTCTCCCTTTGATCTTTTCCTTCATGATTTTTTTTTTTTTTTTAAGATTTTTAAAATTTATTTGACAGAGAGAGACACAGTGAGAGAAGGAACACAAGCAGGGGGAATGGGAGAGGGAGAAGCAGACTTCCCGCCGAGCAGGGAGCCCAATGCGGGGCTCGATCCCAGGACCCTGGGATCATGACCTGAGCCGAAGGCAGGTGCTTAACGACTGAGTCACCCAGGCGCTCCCATGATACTTTTCATACCAGTAATTATGAAGTTATTTATGTAATTATTTTTCTTACTCCCCTACTTAAGTTTAAATACCATGAGAACTGAGACTTTTTTCTTGTTCAATGATGTATCTACAATGCCTGACACTCAAATGCCAAAAGAGGGTAAAGGAAACTGAGATCCGAGATCAGAGAGTGTTTTTAGTCGCAATGGAGAGAGATGGGGCTCTTCGTGGCTTCCAGAGCACCCCACGGATCACTACCATACTGCTTATATATTCTGCCTCACAAAGTTCTTCAAGGAAAATCTTATTTGCTTTGCCCTGGCACACAGACATGCTCAATAAATTCTAGATTTTGAACAAATGGGTATTAAAATGAACCTATATGTGGATAACTACCAGAAAGAGCTGGTATAGGTTAGTTTGACCACTGATTGCTTCTATGTGTGGCCCATGGTGATTTTACATATATAACTTTTCGTTAAATGATTTCTAATCCAGGTGATTATACATGTATATATACATACGTATAAAAACACTTCACAAAGATAATTGTGCCTTCCAGGTGCTCCCAGCCTCTGGATGTGGTTTTAGAATCACAGGTTTATAGAACTACTTTTAACCTCTTTACCCTCAAATAAAATTTAGAACCTACTTTTAAACTGCTCAGGGCCTACGACCATATTTTGCAGATTACCTTTGAAGCTATTTATAAGTTTCAACTTGCTGCCCCCAAGAAATGACTTTTGTTATGGGGCGCTCTCTAGATGTTGTCAGATCATTATATGCAGGTCTGAGAACTTTTAGGACAAGGGTTTCAAATGTTTTTTCATTCCAAGATGGTTCTGGAAACAAAGCTTAGCTCTAAGCAGAATTAAAACCGTTAGCCAGCTACTTGGTAAATACCTAGATTGTATTCTTAACTGTATCACTAGATCAACAGACTAATGAGGAAAGAAAGCATATAATGTATGTATACACAGTATACATACAATACAAATTACTGTACAATTACTGTGCAAATTACAAATTACTCAAGTCTAAGATTACCTAAATATTTTCTCTTGCTTGCAGGCTCTATAAGCAAGAATACCATGACTATACACAGCAAGCATACACACTAAATCCTGTTAAGATAGCTGTCAATGTAAATACCTATAATATCAAGATGACCATGTTGACTTAACCTCAATACATAGTATGTTCTCAAATAAATCAAATGCCTACAGACTACTACTTATTGGTGAATTTCAACCACACAATTAAAGATTCATACACTATTTTTGTGCCAAATAATGAATGAATCTTGTCAATTACCATCTTTTCCAAGTTTGGTCTCCATATGGAGACTAAAAATTTCTTCAAGATAGATTAGGGAAAGACTGGGACAGAAAAGCCAATGGTTAGAGTCAAATTCTAATTCTGATGTCTATAGATCTTAGAAAAATTCCCTAACCCCCTTACATCTCAAGTTTGTTCTCTGAAAAACGGCAAAATTTTACCTATTCATCTTCTCATGAGACAACTATAAAAAAATAGATTAAAAAATTAAAAATTGTAAAAACAAAGGTCTAAAAATATACACCCTATGCCCTTTAATGACTAAATTTCCATATACAGCATACTGCCTAATCTTTAGAAGTACTAAGAACAGTGCATAGAAGCCTAACATTCAGAGTTCTGAACTGAAATAAATGGACTATTACAAGATGATCTCTTGTGAAGAAAAATGAGTAAAGAAGAACAAAGATGATTTTTCTCTAAATTGGTATCACTGACCTTCAGTGATTTAAAAGCAAGGATTAGTCTTCCCTGGCTTTTTGGAGTATAATGCTTTCTTTCTATAAATTACTTTACAACTTGTGTTAGACTGTGAGGTGTGACTCAAAGGTAGGACATCCAACAACACTATTTGAAGTGCTAAATGTCTACACTATTATCTCCAGATACAGCAATATATTACTTATTAAATTCTTACATCTTATTTTTCCAAGACAGCATATCAGACTTCACCATTTTCCTGTGGTGAAGTGCTAGGTTTCAAAGTGAGTGACTATAAATAGCAAGTTTCTTTCAGTTTACTGTTTATGATTTAATACTGCTAAAATCCATTTCCAAGTACAGAAGATTTAATTATCATTACAAATTTCAATCTGTAAGTCTTGTTATTAGACAGCATTATAGTTAAAAAATGTATTCCATTACAATATTCCATTCTAGGACATTATGATGTTATGGCTATCTCCCGTGCTAGTTCTCTAATTTTAAATGAATCTACTGCTGTAAAGTATTAAATGATGGATTGATCACATATTTTGAACCTCTAGGTGCCATCTGGAAGGAAGTTAAATGATTTTAATTATGTGTGCACATAATGCAGAAGCATAGGATAGTATACTGCTTTTTCTTAATGTTCTACTTAAAGACAGGGATGGTTAATTTGACTTATATAATAGATTCTTTTATGTAGCATAGTAACATTATCAATGTTTTTAGTGATTATAAACTTGGTACGAAAGCTCATGCCCAGCCACAGGAGATCACAAGAGGACATCTTACTTATTTCCTTGACTAATGGCAAGATCATTTAGGTAATCAAGAGAAAGGGCCTTAGAAATCATTATTCACTCCTCTCTTTTACTTCATAGATGAGAAAACCAGCTTACAGAGATGAAGTGATTTGCCTAAAATGAATACTACTGGTGGCATGGCCAGGAGAACCCAAGTTTACCCCTTTATTTATGAGATGGATATTATGGTAAGAATGTGTTTTATTTTTAGAGACCAATAATCACAAAACCATTATATTATTCATATTTCTTCCCAAGAAATAATTCTCTCTAGAATTAAATGAGGCTCAGGATGCATTCATTCTCTAAACTGTTTCCATAATAAAATGGGCACTGATACAAGATAGCCCTTCTAAATTTTAAAGATCCAAAAAGTAATACTCTTAAGGTAATGACTAATACTCTTATATTTCTTCATATTTCTGAAGCACATGTTCACCAACTTTAATATGTCCTTTCTATGACAGATTGTTTAGAAGAGTACACATATTATATCAAATGCTATCATATTTTGGGACTGCTTTAGAGAAAAGAAAAGCACACTTCCTCTAAAATTTTTTTATCAAAAAAGAACTTCTCAGTATTAGATTCCATTTTTGGTGTTAAAAAAATCAGTTGGGGCAACAGAAACCAGGTTCAGAATTATTTTAAAAGGAGCTCTTTTTTTTTTTCTTTTTTTAAAGATTTCTTTTTAGAGAGAGAGAGAACGTGAGCTGGGGGAGAGGCAGAGGGAAAGAGAGAGTCACAGATACCCTGCTGAGCGCGGAGCCTGATGCAGGGTTCAATCTCAAGACGACCCTGAGATCGTGACCTGAGCTGAAATCATGAGTTGGTCACTTAACCAACTGAGCCACCATTTGCCCCCAAGGAGCTCTATTTTTATAAATGCTTATCCATGAAATTTTATCAATAATTTCATTACTACCCTGAAACTAGCTCGCTGTTCATTCACATAGGGTTTTTCTCATTATTTTGAGGTTAGAATTTCCAAAAATTACTCTTCCTGTGGTAATCAAACATATGAGCACTAAACTAGATAAAGAATAATATACTATATACTATGGATCAATAATACACTATGAACCAATTTATATCATTCATGTAGATATGAATGCATATGCATAAAACTCTTAAGTGAGGGCAAATTATGAAACTTTTCAAAGAGGGAGCAATTACAGGGACAAACTGAGTTAGCCAAAGAAAAGCCCCTTGTATAGTTCCCACCCCTACTGGAGTTAAATAACAAATTAAACAACATGAATGAACTCTGTGGTACATATGACATTAGGGAGCAGACTGATAAAGAGAAGTCTGCAAGGCTCATCTAAAGCTATGACATTTTGAAAAAGAGAGGCATACAAAAATACAACATTGTGATGTCAAATGCTTTCTTGATCCCAACATACTTAACCTAGGACTATATATCCATTCTCCTTTTTATAGCATATAGAGTAAGCTACAAAACAAGTATTTAAATAATATGGTAATTTAGAAAATATTTTCTAAATTGTTTACAAATACAGATTATAAGCTTGAATCCCTAAATTCACTTTGAATTGGTTTGTCTTTTGATACTATGACAGTGAGAACAAAGCAGAAGTAGACATTTGATAACAATTTTAAAGCCTCACTCTGGGAGCCATTATCTGATAATGCATGCGCAGTAACTAAGCTTTTGCTTGCAAAAATCCGGTGGAACCCTTAAAAGGATTTTACATCACCCTGGAAGGAGCCCTCCACCCTTTCCCATAAGATAGATAGGTGACAAAAACGTGACTGGATGACAGGTGCAGGGAGGGTTAATCAGATTGAAACAGGTCGTCGCCAACAAGCCCATAAAAACTCCTAGACTTAGAAACTCGGTGGCTATCCCCTTGGGTCCCCTCCCCCCTTGGGAGCTTTGTACTATGACTTTGCTATGGCTCAATAAACCTTGCTTTGCTGCCCACCAAAAAAAAAAAAAAAAAATCAGGTTGATTTATGTGAAACTGAAAATACTATATAATTACTTTGTTATGTTCATATGTTATGAAAATAAAATTGTACAAATGAAACCATGTTCTGCAGGCTATCAAGAATTTTCTATGCATGATTTTTACCTCATTTTCCTTTATGCAAATTTTCTTTCAGACACTTCTGCTGTCATATGAAGCAAGTGCTTATCAAATTTCTGTTATTATAATAATCCTATTTCTAATCAAAGTATTACTTTCACCTCCAACTAATAACACACGAGTTTTACTCAGCTTTTATCAAAGTCTAAATTCCGGGCTTCTCTATATGCTTGAACCTTGTTTCGAGATTTTCACTTCTTTTCTTTAATTTGTATCTATTTCATTGTAGATTTCATTTTCACTAGAATTTAATGAATTGGGTTACCTTTTTTCTAAGAGGTATAATTAAATCTCAATTAAATAAAAGGGGAAACCAGACATTTACTTTAGCTTTTTCTTTAATTGTAATTATATAAAAGCTCTTTGTTAAAAAATCAGTGCAACGTTTCATGCATTTAAATTATGTATACAAGGATGTTCATTGATAAATCAATTACAACTTCATTATCTTACTTCCAATTGAATATACCTAATATCCATTCATAGCTCTAAAAAAGCACTTGTAAATTTAAAAATAAGCAAAATCTTATGATTATAGAAACTACCAACAAAGAAACAGTCAAGAGTTATTAATTCTACACTTTTTTTAGGAACATTTAAATTTTGCCTCACAACATCCCTGTGAGGTGGGGAGTTAAGTGTTCTCATATATGACACAAAAGAAATGGACCAAGATACGAGTATCAGATTACACGTAGGAAAATGGCTACATTAAGTTTTAAAGGAAATGACATATATAAACAGTTCTACTTTGCAAATCTGGTTGATTATTTTCCACTATTTTTGTCAGGAATAATAGCTATTTTGATTCTCAAGAAATAGGAATTTCTCTTCATGAAGGGCTTTTAAGTCTTCTGAAAATTAAGAACCCTCCATACCTTGGAGATCCGGAGGGTTCAGTTCCAGACCACCACAAAAAAGCGAGTATCACAATCAAGTGAGGCAAATGAGTTTTTTGGTGTCCCAGGGCATATAAAAGTTATGTTCACACTACACTGTAGTGTGTCAAGTGTGCAATAGCATTATATCTTTAAAAAATGCACATACCTCAATTAAAAAATATATTGCTAAAAAATGCTAGCCATCATCTGAGCTTGCAGCTTTTATAATCTTTTTTGCTGGTAGAGGGTCTTGCCTCGATGTTGATGGCTGCTGACTGATCAGGGTGGTGTTACCGAAGGTTGGGGTGACTGTGGCAATTTCTTAAAATGAGACGACAATGAAATGTGCTGCAGCGACTGACTCTTCCTTCCACCAACAAATTCTCTGTTGCATGTGATGCTATTTGATAGCATTTTACTCACAGAACTTCTTTCAAAATTGGAGTCAGTCCCTCTCAAACCCTGCCACTGCTTTATCACCTAAGTTTATGGGATACTCTAAATCCTTTTTTGTCACGTTAATAATCTTCACAGCATCTCCTCCACGAGTAGATTCCATCTCAATAAACCACTTTCTTTGCTCGTCCATAAGAAGCAACTCCTCATCCGTTAAAAGTTGATGAGATTGCAGCAATTCAAATATAATAATGATGATGAAAAGTTTGAAATATTGTGAGAATTACCAAAATATGACAAAGAGACATGAAGTGAGCAAATGCTCTTGGAAAAATGGTGCCAGTAGACTTGTTCAATTAGGGCCTGCCACAGACCTTCAATTTGTAAGAAACACATCAGCTAGTAAGTGCAAAAAGGGAAGCACAATAAAACAAGGTGTGCCTGTATTAGCCTCTGCCAAAGGAACAAAACATTTCTTCCTTCTGCTACATGGAGATACCTTTAAACGCTATCTAGGAATAAAAAGGAATTCTAACAGTGAAGTATCTTCTTTAAAGGTTCTACTTCTTTGGACTCTTCAAAAGTAAACTGTGAAGATTGGGTATTTTAGAAGTGTCATGTTTCTTCCAGGTTAGTTACTCTCTGTCAGGGATTATTTGCATCTTTTCTATTAGGACAAATTGCAGATCCTCTTCTTCCATAGGAAATGGTGACTCTGCTAAGTTCCAAAACTTAAAGATGGCCCGGAGAGCTGAGGAAAACTAGCTCTCTTCCGCAGAAGAAGAAGAAAAAATCCAACTTGGGAGAACTGATCTTCTCTGACTTTACAAAAAAAAACTATGCAGCAGGTATCAGGACTTAAGGAAGTAAGGCAGCTTTTCCATAAAAAGAAAAAATGTTCAAAGCAGAATATTTTTTTTTAAGTGAGAAGTGGGGAAAAGGGAAGGTAGTCTATTTAGGTATGTAATTTTTCTTCTTTAGTATTTCTGCCCAAGATATTCATCTCTCCAAAAAAACCAAAATGTGATAAACCATGTCTAATATTAGTTCAGGGCTTGGCACCTAGGAGGTCCTGTGGGTGTCAAGACCACTAAGATAAAGTATATTTCCCTTCCTTGCTATGGAAACTAAGACTTTCTAGCCATTATTATGGAAATGGATGACCGAATGACGATAGAACCTCCAGTACAATGCTGAATAGAAGGGACAAGAGTGGATATTCTTCTCTTGTTCTTTATCTTAGTGGGAAAGCTTTAAGTCTTTCACCATTAAGTATGACATTAGCTGGGGGGGTTTTCATAGATGCTCTTTATATTCCCAGTTTTTTTATTTTTTTCCCATTGATATTCTAATTGGTTAGTGATTTCCTCCCCTCATTTGGTAGCTTTAGAAATCTGTGCTTTGACAAATACAGCAATATGCTTTCCTTATGTTTACTTCTTAAAAGGGAATTGTCTATTTTAAAGGATAAAAGAACTGACTGAGAGGAAGAATTCTTTTATAAAACTGTCACTATTTTTTTAAAGTACATCACTAGGCCTTAGTTTTTCTTTCTGAAATTATGAAACCTGGGACACCTGGGTGGCTCAGTTGGTTAAATGTCTGCCTTCAGCTCAGGTCATGATCCAAAGATCCTGGGATCAAGCCCCACATCGGGCTCCCCATTCAGCAGGGGAGTCTGTTTCTCCCTCTCCCTTCCCCCACTCATGCTCTCTCTTGCGCTCTCTCTTTCTCTCAAATAAATAAAATCTTAAAAAAAAAATTCCAATAACAACATCAAAAATAAAATACTTAGGAATACATTTAACAAAAGGACAAAACTTACACTCTGAAAAATAAATAACGCCACTTAAAGAAATTGAAGAGCTCAATAAACGGGAAAATATCCCATGTTCACTGATTGATAGACTTATCATTGATAAGATGGCCACCAAAATTGTTCCAGAGAGTCAATGCAATCCCTATCAGAATTTCAACGGGCTTTTTTGCAGAAATTCACAGGCTGATCCTAAACTTTATGTAGAAATTCGAGGGACTCAGCATAGCTGAAACAATCTTGAAAAGGAAGAATAAAGTTGGAGGACTTAAATTTCCAATTTCAAAACATACTACAAAGCTACAATCATGAAGACAGTGTGGTAGCGGCATAGGATAAGAGATCAACCCTCGCATGTACAGTCAACTGATTTTTGACAGGGATGTCAAGATAATTCAGTAAGAAAATAATGGTCTGTCCAACAAATGGTGCTGGGACAACTGGATATCCACAGGCAAAAGAATGAAATGGGGCCTCCTTCTCACAATGTATATAAAAATTAACTCAAAATGGATGAGACCTAAATGTAAGAGTTTAGACACAGTAGAAACACACATGTAAATCTTTGCGACCTTGAATTAGGCAATGGTTTCTTAGACAGGACACCAAAACTATAAGAAACAAAGGGGAAAAATAGATAAATTAGGCTTAATTAAAATTTAAAACTTTTGTATTACAAAGGACACTACCGAAAGGTGAAAAGACAACCTACAGAATTGCCTGCAAATCATTATCTGGTAAGGAGTTTATATATCCAGAATACATAAAGAATTCCAACCCAGCAAAAAAGAGATAAACAGGGGCACCTGGGTGGCTCAGTCGTTAAGCATCTGCCTTCAGCTCAGGTCGTGGTCCCAGAGTCCTGGGATCGAGCCCTGCATCGGGCTCCCTGCTCCGCAGAAAGCCTGCTTCTCCTCTCCCACTACCCCCCTGCTTATGTTCCCTCTCTCACTCTCTCTGTCAAATAAATAAAATCTTTAAAAAAAAAAAAAAGAGATAAACAACCCAATTAAAAATGGATAAAGGATCTGAGTAGCCATCCAAACTTTTTTTTTTTTTCCAATACGAAAGTTTTAGCCATCCAAAGAACACATACAAGTGGCCAACCAGCACATGAAAAGATGCTCAACAATATTAGCCATCAGGGAAATATGTTCAAATTGAAACCACAAGCCCTTAACACCTACTAAGATGGGTGTAATAAAAAAGACAGATAATAACAAGTTCTGATGATGTGAAGAAACTGGAACCCTTATATACTGCTGGTGGAAATGTAAAATGGTGCAGCTGCTTTTGCAAACAGTTTGGCAGCTCCTCTAAAGGTTAAACATCAAATTACCGTATGGTCCAGCAATTCTACTCCTAGGATAGACATGGAGAACTGAAAACATGTATCACACAAAAACCTATACATGAATATTCATAGCAGCATTATTTATAACAATGGTGGAACTTTCAAAAAGTGGAAACAACACAAATGTCTATCAACCAATGAGTGGATTAATAAAATGCAGTATATCGACACAATGGAATATCATCCAGCAATAAAAGGAAATGAAGTACTGATACATTCTATAATGTGGATGAACCTTGAAAACTCATGCCAAGTGAAAGAATTTAGTCATAAAAGACCACATATTGTATGATTCCATTTATAAACAATGTCCAGAACAGGCAAATCTACAGAGACAGAAAGATTAGTGTTGCCTCAGATTGGGGAAAAGGGGAGTATGTGAAAGGGAAAAAGAAAGTAACTGCTAACAGATACAGGATTTGGGGGGAGGTGAGGAAAATGGTTTTTTTTGTTTGTTTTTTTTTTTTTTTTAGATTTTTATTTTTATTTATTTGAGACAGAGAGAATGAGAGACAGAGAGCATGAGAGGGAGGAGGGACAGAGGGAGAAGCAGACTCCCCGCCGAGCAGGGAGCCCGATGCGGGACTCGATCCCGGGACTCCAGGATCATGACCTGAGCCGAAGGCAGTCGCTTAACCAACTGAGCCACCCAGGCGCCCTTGTTTGTTTTTTTTTAAGATTTTATTTATTTGACAGAGAGAGACACAGTGAGAGAGGGAACACAAGCAGGGGGAGTGGGAGAGGGAGAAGCAGGCTTCCCGCCGAGCAAGGAGCCCGATGCGAGGCTCGATCCCAGGACCCTGGGATCATGACATGAGCCGAAGGCAGATGCTTAATGACCGAGCCACCCAGGTGCCCAGGAAAATGTTTTAAAACCGATTGTGGTGTTGGGTGCACAACTCTATAAATATACCAAACCCCCCCCCTGAACTGTACACTTTATTTTTTTTTTAAAGATTTTATTTATTTATTTGACAGAGAGAGACACAGTGAGAGAGGAAACACAAGCAGGGGGAGTGGGAGAGGGAGAAGCAGGCTTCCCGCCGAGCAGGGAGCCAGATGTGGGGCTCGATCCCAGGACCCTGGGATCATGACCCGAGCCGAAGGCAGATGCTTAACGACTGAGCCACCCAGGTGCCCCTGAACTGTACACTTTAAATAGGTGAATTATTTAGTATGTGAATTACATTTCAATAAAGCAGTTACTAAAATTATTAATGGGAATATTAACAGCTAAGTGGATCCTGTTGGAATTAAAAAGGTAAACTAATTATTCTTCATATTGATATCTTTGTTGACCCTGTCTAATATGTATTTTTGTTGCTAATGATCAAAATGTACCCACTTATTTACCTCTGTCATCTCAGTAATGGCAAAAACATATTCATTTATTTGCTCAACAAATTTTTTCATTATCTATTACATACCTAATGGCTTGAAACTATATGGGACACCAAGAAATCCAAGTTAATAAAACTTACTCCATAAGCTAAGAATCCAGTAGGGGAGTTTAGTTAGTAGTGGTAAGTATGTTGAACAATAACAAAAATCTGGATGAAAAGTATCTTGAAGTATGATACAGAAAACACTCTCTTGGAGTTTAGAAGGAGCACTGCCTCAACCAGGAAGGACCGTAATGAACAATGCCTTTGGAGATCTCTCTGTTCTAATCCTGCCATTAACAAATACTGATGCTGAATACCTCACATCTTCCCTGGACTTGCTTATACTTCTGTAAAATGAAGTGGATGGACTATGTAATACAGAGAAAGTTTCTTCTATCTCCAAAGTTCTACTATCAATGTGTAAACTTCAATTTAGGCCAGAGTCATAAAAATGAACTATCTTCTCTACACTGGATATATGACCAAGCTAAACTCAGTGGAAAATGGCAAACTGATGGAAAATAAAAATAAAATGTACATTTATTTCAATTGGTTAGTCACATCTACATTTTTTATCCCTACAAAGAAGGAGTAGTCCCTGAAGCATGACTACTTTCAACACATTTCAGTGTATTAATTGTGAGCTTATTTCCACGTGAAATGTGTTATCTCATGAAGCCAGAGTTGCCCCCAATCTTTACTTCTGCCAAATGTACATAGTACAATTCTCAATTTAAAAAAATCAATAGTCTTTAATTTTACTTCTTTGAGTCAAATAATAAGTACTTGTGTTGACCTTTTAAGAGATGAAATTTTTAAAAACACATTTTGGTTATAATTGGTTTTAAAAACAAAGAATATAAATATTGTCTAACTCCACAGAAAATACATCATTGAATCATTCTGCACTGCTTTTTAAATAAAAAGGAAATCATCAAAAGGACAAAAAATTATTCTATTACAATGAAAATGCACATTTTAGCATCTCTCACATTATTCAACTACTTAAGAACACTGTCTATTAACACATTATCTTCAAAATTTCTTTACACAAACTAGGAAATTTTGAAGAAAATTAGACTAAGTCAATTAAACCCAAGACTTAAATTTGTTAAGAGTAACTGAATTTCAAAGAATACAACTAGTTTTATATTTTAGCTTCAAGGTCTTATGAACTTATAGGCATAACTTTAGATGACTGAAGCACTGTACCGAGGGTATTCAACGCATGTACTCGATTTCTGTGAGGGAAATTGTTTCATTCATTGGTTTATTGACTGTCTACCATGCCAAGCACCAGGAATACAAATGAGTAAAACACAATCCTTGACCCTGGCGACACTGATAAGTTAATTTTAACCTCCATATGTAAATCAGGAGGTAACAGGGATTTAACAGAGGAGGACACGTGAGGGCATGAGAGTAAGTTTACAGAGGCAGTGGTGCTAGAGGTTAAAGGATATATAGGGGTTGACCAGTTGGTGGTCCAGTTACAGGCAGAGGTGGATGGGAAGAAATACAGAGTGTAGGTACACAGCCATTGCAAAGAGAAGGGAGAATATTCCAAAAACAAGGAAGCAAAGACTTGCAGATGAGAAAGCATGGTTGCGTGGTCAGTTATATTTGGAGAACTACAAGCAATTTGGAGCAACTGCTACAGAAGCACAAGGTGATAAAGCTGGGAAGGCCTCATCTGATGACCATGGAATGGTCTATATATACCGTGCCACAGAAATTGTGTGATTTTTGTGTTTAAGAGAAAACACCTGTCAGAGTAATATGTCACCAAAGAGGAAATAATATCCAGGATTCATCTGCATATATATCCTCCACCAAAAGTTTATAAGGTCATTACAACAACGAATATTACTAGCTAGAATATGTTTAAAATCCTTACCTTGGACTAAACCATATATAAATCAGTTTCCTTTTGAAAGTCTAGACTAGAAACAAGATGGGTCATCTAGGCCTCATCCCTCTGTATGGCCTTATTTAAAAAAAACCTTAGTAACTTCAGATGAACCTTGCACACTTCGCTTTACCACAGACCTCACCATTCCTTACTGCCATACATACCACAAATGTCACATATTTATGTGGCTTGTTTGACTTCTGCCTATGTTCATATCTTGATCTTGTCCCTTACTTCTCTAATAAGAGGAAAGATGGGAATCCAAACTCAAAGGAAGAACATTTTCCTCTAAGTCCTAGAAAAGAACTATCTATATATCACACACCCCCCCTTCCAGTAGAATCCCCACTATGGTCTTTTAAAAACAGACATGAAACGATAAAAGCAATTTTAAAAGCCCTCTACAGGGAAGAGATCATAATTAATCTAGATCAATCTGTTCCATTATGAATGACCGTATGTCTAACTCCAGCTAGTCATTTTGAAAAGAGAAGCTGACAATCACTGGGGATGGGCTGGTGAACATTCTTTCTCATTAATTACACTGGTAAGGCAGAGAGGGAGAAGGGGAAAGGACTAATCCCTAACGGAGGGGAGTTAGTAATGTCTTTATCTCATATGAATAGTATTTTTCTTCTAGCAAATAACCTATTTTAGGTGGTAACACCTGAAAAAAATGCTTCAGCAAATTTAAACATTTTCTTCAAAATATTTTATAAGACATTAGAAGGGAATAAAGATTAATTCTTAAAAAATGCAGGATAGGAAATTTAAGTATACTTATTTAGAAAGCTAATAAAGTAAATACTCCTGGTCACTATATTCTATTTTTTTTCATTGCATCTTATTTATTTATTATTTATTTATTTGACAGAGAGAGAGAGAGCACAAGCAGGGGGGAGTGGCAGGCAGAGGGAGAGGGAGAAGCAGGCTCCCCGCAGAGCAGGGGGAGCAGGGGGATCGATGTGGGACTCAATCCCAGGAACCCGGGATCATGACCTGAGCCGAAGGCAGTTGCCCAACCAACTGAGCCACCCAGGCGCCCTGCATCTTATTTAAAAATACATAAATTGCTTCTCACCTCCCAGAGAATGTAAACTGTATATATTATGAAATTACTACAGCACTTCCTATGAAATGTTATCTGTTCACAATTATGGTAAAAGAAATTCTGACATCTCTAAATTGTTCTACTACAATCTCTCATAATCTGTCTTAGCCTTCAAATTAATTTTTAAAAATCCTAATCTAATTTTTGAGGTTCAATGGTGGAAGAATAATAATATTTAAGTCGTTTGTCATTGTAACAATAAGGAGAATTCTACAACTTCAATTTTTCACCTGCAATGGTATTAATGATAAAACACTTCTTGTGAAACCAAGTTCCAGTTTTACAGATAATATTTTATCCAAACAAAAGTTAGCCACAGAGATTATTTCTACTTTAGTTCCTAACTAAGATCTTGTAAGTTTTGCCTATTATTCATAAAAATGGGAGACAGATGGCATAGCTGGGGAGTGTATAGTACCCCAGAGTTCTTAACAGTCATTCACTTTTTTCTTGTTTGTATCATCTTTCAAGTAAGTACAAACGGTGTTTAATTCAAAATAAAGCACTATTTAAAAAATTTTAGCATGTAACTAAAACAGTGTATAAATTTTCTAATGAAATTTAGTTTTTGAAATTGTACAAAAATCCCTAATCCATTCTAAAGCAGTAGCCTTCCGAAACTCTGATATGAAGAAATTACTCTATTAAATAGAAATGAAATGAACCCACCAGATTTCATAAATTTGAGTAAAATTGTGGCTACACTGGTTTAAAGCAAAATCAATATACTAACGAGTAACATTTGTGCATACGTCCTTTAATGAATACCTGTTGGAAACACACAAAGTGGCAGAAAAATCTCTTTAACAGAAGATACATGCAGTAGCCCCAAAACGTGTACTAGCAGCACCATAAGAATATACTATCTAAACCTTAAAAGAATTTAAATATAATCAGGCTTAAAAGAGCCTATTTTTCATGAATATAATCAAACTGTTATTAAAATTTATCAGTACAAAAATAGCTTCACAAATTACTAACGTATATATACCAGTTCTGGACTCTCCGAAATATGGTAACAGCAGTTATTTATCAATATATTATTGTATATGTGGGGGAGCATACATTTACGATGAACAAAATAAAAAGTTTTAGTTTTCAGTGTTACATTCTAACAGCACTGGGAAACTATAAAATTAACTATTTCCAAGAGAATTTTAGATAGTTTTAAATCTTAAAAAAAAAAAAAATCCTAGACTTTCTTATTATTAAGAACAAGTAATTTCCAAAATTCTATACAGCTGATATTATGACGCAAACAGTAAGTCCCTGGAATAAGAAAACAAAACCTTCCCCCATTTGTATATGCTGGTCTATTAGTATATAGCTACTTTATTTAGTACATAGCTAATCTAAGACTAAGGTCTCAAAGGATGCCCTGAACACTTCAGTGGGTCAGTGTATACCTGCTCAGTCCCAAAATGATTTTTATCATTTAGGTTAAAAAATAATTTTTTAAGAAAATATAGCAATTTAGATAAAATGTAATGTCATTTCTCCAAAGAAATTAGTAAACATTTTTATCTTCAATAATTCCCTCTTTTACATACTTCTAAAATTTTTTTAAGAGCATTTAAATAAATACACTAAAAACATTAATTTATTGAAACTAATTCAATGAGAGTGTTTTTGCACAGCTTATGGCAAGGACATAAAAACAGCACTTGACTAAGGAGTACTGAATAGCCCATACATTCTAAAATTTAGTTCAGCAGTGTAATTAAAAATCAAAGAAAAGAGTAAATAATTCAAGGTAACCCTATAATGCCACTGAGATAGAATATAAAAAGCTGTACTACCTTAGTAAATAAGTTTTTAAAAAGCTCAAAAGTAATTTTAAAAAGTATTTGTGGATGAGATTATATGTCTGGGATTTGCTTTCAAAATAATACAAAAGTGGAAGAGTGGGCAGGGGTAGAAATAAGACCGGCCATTTTTTCATAACTCTTGAAGCTGGGTAATGCATTCCTGGGAGTTTATCATAGTATTCTCTCATATATATTTGAAAATCTGTTTAAGTTTAAAGAGTAACAAAAAAAATCTTGCTTTTGTCTTTAAAGCTAGTACTTTTTAAAGAGTATGTGAAACAGAGTAAAGAACCAACTATAATGCAACTTCTAAAATTTTCAGGACCAAATGAAAATCAAGGCCTTCTTTTGGTATGTTAATTAATGAGTTCATGAGATTTAGGCACATGGTTTGAATTCTAAGAGCACAGATTGGCTTCCTAAGTGCTATTACTACCATCAACTCTTAATGAACTTGACTGACTAGGTCACTGTTCTCCATATCCTTCCTTCACGCAACCACAACACATAGATATTCTAGTGATTTTGCTCAACCAGAACAGAGAAATGTTGGCAAAATATATTTTTTTGTTCATTCTTTTCTGTTGAAATAAATACTAAGGAAGAAGGCAAAATAGTCTAAATAGCCTTAAAATACACAGATTTTGTCTTCCTTTGCCATTAAAAAAAAGAACAGCGTGTCAAGTTTAAACATTTACAAGTTTCAAATTTAAATAAAAATTATTTTAATATTCTTGCTGTTTCTAATTCATGAAACACTGAGCTTATTTCTACAGAGTTCTCCTAGGATAGGAAGTTATTAACTTCCTGACACTACCATGTACTTGTGATGGGAATTTGACTAAAATGCACTGTTAACTAACTGGCAGTATCTACTGGGGTCAAAATGTGAGCTGCAGCCCTACTCAAGTTTTTACTAATCAACTATGTGAGCCAGGACAACTCACCTAAGCTCTGGGATTTAGTCTCCTCACGTGTCGAAGGCACATGCTTTCAAACTTTGACGTTTTTACACTATAATCCAGCACACACACAAATCTATGTATTACTGAATGAAATAAAGTTTCTACTCCTAATGTGAATTTTACTCTGATGTTTCCTATTTTATGTTTAATTTTTCAGAATGCCACAGATAACCTAAACTGATTTCAAACTACTACAGTCCTGGCTTATACCATCTTTGAGGTCTCTTCTGTTATTTTGGGATTCTAACACTGGTTATAAAACACTGAATCTTCTATCTCAGATGGAAATCAAAACTAGTTCAGAAAATAAGTCTTCTGAAATCTTGTAAGCTAAAGTATTTTTAAAACAGTATAACAAGAAAACTATTAAGATTGTGCAACACCCTTAACATAATTAAAAGTTTAAAATGACCTGTTAAATTTTTTCAGAACTCAAATATCTCCATGACTAATCTATAGATTCTAGTAGTCAAAGAAGCTGTACCTTCAACTCAAAGTAAGTAACTCCTATTAGAATCCCAGGAAAAGAGAACATCAATAGAAGATGACTAGTCCCATTTAGTAACTCCAAATACTAAGGATTATCAAAACAACAAACATTCGGAGAATTTTAGGTGCATAAAGTAAATTAGAAATAGTTTTACAAATGTTAAACACAAAAGTTCTTCTTTTGAAATGCTATAGTATTCAATGCACATGGCTCATTTAAGTGTTAGCCAAAGAAATCAGATATATAATTATATTCAATGCATTTACATCTTTTAAATGGGTATGTTAAATTTAATAGGAATAAAATTTCTCCTTCCCTCAACATATTTTTTAAAAACTACAAATCTTCAATTGTAATCGCATATTCAAAAAACTTCTATGTTTTACTTATCAATGTGAACATTGTCTTCAGAGCAACTAATAAATTTTTTATGTGTTCAGTTATTTTGGTAGCAACAGAAAAGAGAATATGCTTACACTGCAATAGTTAAAGCATGATCTCCATGATAATTCTAAGATATGTCTACCGTTGTATGCAAAATTATTAGCATTTTTAGGAACAAAATTATAATGGTCTTTCAGTCAAAAAAGTTTTCCTAACACATTCCTTAAAAAACCCGTAACGAATTTCTTCTTCCTCAGCCTGATCATGAGGTCTCTCAATGTTATTCTCTAATATGTATAATCTATGCTGCCCCTAATATTCAACAAATTCAATCAAAATTAGAATGCTCATGAAAAAAGAGTCTGGAATATCTCCTTCACAATTGTTCTGAATATGCTAAAGAATTTGATGTTTTAAAAATTAGTTCTCAAAAGAGATGTACAAAATAGGAAAACTATTTATTTTCTCCATTTTAGTTAAAACTACCTAGTCAAAAGTTTCCAAAGAAGGATAAAAATTAACTTTAAGACAATAACTGATAGGTACCTGTTTATATTTGCAATGCTGCAGTTCCGCAGACCTCCCTACTTTCGAAAAATACCATCGATATGGCAAATAATTACTGTTAACTGGTTTAGAACATATTTAAGATAAATTGTATCTTTTGAAGTATCAAATTATTTTACAGTTCAGAATTACTAGAAGATTTATCTCCTGTTAGTTGGTATGAAAAACTAAATCTGACATTAACATGAATATAAGTTACAACAATAACTTGCTTCCTTCTGTGAAATCCAATGGTGAGATCACCTCTAAGAGTATGGTAAAGCTTGATTTCAGAGTAGGAAGCTGATTAAAAAAATTTATAACCCTCAAGAACAAAGGCGAAAGTGGAAACCCAGGTTAACAAAGGGGACTTTTGAGGGCTGTGTTAAAAAAATAAGTAGAAGAGATTTACAATAATACACTGTTTCACTGAAAAATGATTTGTACTGCAATTAACTCAGTAGCCCTTTTTCTACATGAAGGAAATGTACATTCTAGTCCATCTAGGCATCTATCAACTATAAATTATTTAAAAACCTTTCTGAGGTTAACAGAAACAGAAAAAAAAAAAAAAGACTGGAATTTTCACTCAGGGTTGTAACTTTGCAAGACTTATCTGAAACCAAGTAAGTTTCCATATCTACACATTTCACTTAATCATGATGGGTGAATTGAATCTGTACCTATGTGAAAAGGGCAATGCATTCTGAGTTGGTTCAGCCCTTGGCTCTGAGTTCTGTGTCACATCAGGCGTTCTTTCATCATCTGTTCCATTGATACTTTCTGGTGTTAAAGGAGACTGAAGATCCCCGCCTGCCGATTCCTTTAAAAAAAGGGGGTAGGGGATAAAAGTGTTACACTTTTGGTAAAATATACAAGATAATCTTAAAGTTAAAAGTGACTCCAATGTATGCTTACTTATAAACTATATTTCCATTGAAATTTGAGTCAAAGAGGTAAAAAATAAAATTTAAAGGAGAAATAATTTTTTAAAGCAAAGCAACTCCTAAGAAAACTATCCACAACAATACAATTCAGAAATGCAGTTTCAAAGAACTCAAGAACTTTGCGGTTTATATAAGCAACTAATTGGTTAGAATAAAAGATATTCAAAGAATTACTTAAGAAAAAGAAGCACAAAAATGCAAGAAAATGTGATTTTACTTGGGAAGGTAAGAAGGCAAAGGGAAGAATGAAATCTTCAACAAGTTTTAATTTTTTTTACTCACCCTACTTTTAAATGCCAGAGTTATCTACAAAAGCATCCAGAAATCCCTCTGTAACATACACAGAGGGAGTGTGTTTCAGCTTGCCTGAATAATGGAATTATTTTTCTTCACAAAATTTCCTGTCTTATTTCTACTTTTAATTAAGTTTTGCCTATCAAGGTGAATTTAATTTGTTCCTCTAGAAAATAAATGGAATATTAAAATGAAGCTCAAGCTGACACTTATTATTGTGACTGGCATCATAAGATTATCTGAATTTGGTATTAGTAGAGATCAGAACTGGGGGGTCATTGGATAAACCTGTTAACCAGGGGAGGCCCTCGCACCAGATCATTTAAGTGAAGCTTTGTGGACGCCTTGTGATCTCTGGGCCTAAAACTTCACAACTGAAATACTAGCCTATGGTAAGGAAGAAAAGGAAAACATCAGTGTCCAATAGGAGAGTGGGTGGGTATGGTCATAATCTGCCAACCTGAAAGAATACAGGATTTCTTCAAATAAAAATAAGAGGAGTGCCTGGCTGGCTCAGCTGGTGGAGCATGCGACTCTTGATCTCAAGGTTGTGAGTTCGAGCCCCACACGGGGGATAGAGCTTACTTTAAAAAAAAAAACAAACAAAAAACCAACAAGAAAAATATGTGTAACACAGGAAAATGCTTATAATTAGAAAAATATGAGCATATAAGGAGATATCTTAGATTATGATAATTTATATACTTTACATAAAAATAAGGCACAAGGAGAAATGCTAGGAAGAAATATAGAAAATATTAATGTGGTGAATTTCTTTCAGGGGCTTCTGGTTTTAAATTGTATGTATTTTATTTCACATTTAAATATTTTAACTAATACTATAATGCTATAAATTATACAAGCTATTAAAGGTCAAAAAAGCTACTTTCTTGATTCCACCTTATCACTTAACTATTGTTCAATTATTAATGGAACCTCTATTTTGACCTTTAATTTTTTTCTTTTAAAATCTCTCTTGGGCGCCTGGGTGGCTCAGTTGGTTAAGCGACTGCCTTCGGCTCAGGTCATGATCCTGGAGTCCCGGGATCGAGTCCCACATCGGGCTCCCTGCTCGGCAGGGAGTCTGCTTCTCCCTCTGACCCTCCTCCCTCTCATGCTCTCTGTCGCTCGTTCTCTCTCTCTCAAATAAAAAAAAAAAAAATAATAAATAAATAAAAAATAAAATCTCTCTTAAATCCTCTTTGCTTCAAGTAACTGAGAGTCAATGCATGAATAAGGTTTACTGTATAATGTGACAACATAAAATGGGAACGATGTCCCAAGTGACTACTTCTAGGTCAATTATGGATCATATCAATTAGCCAGAGTAAGTTGAAGCAGCACGCAGAAATAAATCAGAGCTATTTCTCTTCAAGAAAGGCCAAACCAAACTAAAATAATCAAGGTGGACTGTCCAATCAGTTGAACAGTAAGTTGATTCAGGGGAAATGAAAACAGGAACAAATTACCTTGTTTTTTTTTTTTTTTTTAATGATTTTATTAGAGAGAGAGAGCGTAACTAGGGGAAATGGAAGGCAGAGGAAGAGGGAGAAGCAGGCTCCCCTCTGAGCAGGGAGCCCAACACGGGGCTCGATCCCAGGACCCTGGGATCATGACCTGAGCCAAAGGCAGATGCTTAACCGACTGAGCCACCCAGGCGCCCCATAAATGACCTTGCTAACCTAAGACGGCACAACCAGTGTTAGCAACTAAGGATTCACTTGGAGATTTGCTAGAATTGATTGATAAGAGTGTGAGGGACAAGAGTAGATTAGGATTAAGAGAGAAAGAGGTTCTGGTTCTCCCTGCCTTCTGGGAGTCAATGAGGGTTTTGGTACATGGGTCTTGGGAAGGCTAAGAATGTTGACGTTACTGAAGTAGAAAGACCATTTCAGAGGCAGGCTAGGAAGGACAAAAGGAAGGAGAAGAAGAAGAAGGTATAGAAGTAACAACAATTCCAGTACTGCAAATCGACAAGCTTTCCATCAGAAAACCTGCATATTAGCTACATTTAATGAAAGGTATGTTTCGTTACCCTACACATTATATCTAAAATGAAAACAAAAAGCCCAGAGCACGTTTTTTTTTTAAAAGCAGGTTAAAAATTAAGAAAATTAGTATTTGCTCATAAGAGAGTTACAACAGTACATAAGAGCATAAAAGGAAAATGAAACTCCTTTGACTTCTAACTACCCCCCAGGTAGTCAAAAGTATTCTGTGAAACCTTCTGGGAACTTCACATATGTTAAAAGCAACACAGTGAAAGTTGTTTTATTTAATGTATTCCAAACACTGAGTTCTTTTTCAAACTACGTTTTATGTAATTTCTTAAACATTCAACTTCAGTTATTCCTATTAAAAAAACATACCTTATATAAAGTCAACATTTTATACCTTTAATTCAAACATTAAAATTAAAAACTTGGAGATATATTAGACTACAAATTTTTGAAAGAAAAAAAGGATAGTTTGTCTTTAGAAAGACATTCTTAAGCTAATATGGCTAGTAGCCATTTTAAGGAAAAAAATTATCAAACAATACCTTCTTTGATATATGGGTATGTATGTATATGTGTCTACCAAAGTTGGTAAGAAAAATGAAAAGTGTGAAACATAAAATATAAATAAAAACAGAGCATATGTAAGATTCAGGAATTGCTTCTTAAGAATTCTCTCTCGGGGCGCCTGGGTGGCTCAGCTGTTAAGCGTCTGCCTTCGGCTGGAGTCATGATCCCGGGGTCCTGGGATCAAGCTTCGCATGGGGCTCCCTGCTCAGCGGGAAGCCTGCTTCTCCCTCTCCCACTCCCCCTGCTTGTGTTCCCTCTCTTG
This sequence comes from Leptonychotes weddellii, assembly GCF_054177405.1. Taxonomy (NCBI): domain Eukaryota; kingdom Metazoa; phylum Chordata; class Mammalia; order Carnivora; family Phocidae; genus Leptonychotes; species Leptonychotes weddellii. Next base: position 87,033,383 of record NC_138375.1, on the reverse strand, counting down.
CTGTGTCTCTCTCTCTGTCAAATAAATAAATAAAATCTTAAAAAAAAAAAGAATTCTCTCTCTACTCATTTATGGAATTGCAGGAAAGCCAAAAATAAAACAAACCAATAAAAAACAACAACAAAAAAACCCCACAAAAGGAAATACTCTGAATCCCGTGGAAAAGAAATGAGCCGGGCCCTCTCCCCAGGCCTTCCCAGGGGGATCACCCAGCTCCCCTCTGGTGTCTGTGCTGCAGCAGGAGAGTGGGGGGAAGGATGTGATAGCAGTGCTCTTCGCCACTAGACCAAATACCACGAACACCTTCCACCGAATTCCAGTAGAGACTAAAATTAAAGTTCCTGTTACAGTTCCATCACTTCTGACTTAAGGAAAACATAGCTTCTTCTCTTTTTCATTTAATAAACATTCAAAGAAGACATTCTATTTCAGTCTTTTCTATTTAAAAGAAGATGAGAACACTCTTTTCTGGGCAGAGGCTCAGACAGGAAGGACCTTATGATTTTGAGTTTCCATGGCTGTGGATATAGAAAGAAATGCCAGGGAAGAGACACAGAAGAACAAAAGGATACAAAAGGAAAATGAGGCAGAGAGCAAATGTCTACTACTGGCTAAGCCATTCCCCATACCTGGTCACCACTTCTGAAATCCCATTTTCTGACATCCACAGAAATTCTTTGTAACCTGACTCTAGATTAACTCATGCTCTTCCTTCCCTATGTAAAGTGTACTAACTGGCTGAGGCACAGTGCTAGTGGGTTAATCTCTATTCTGCATATTTTTCTACCAGCTACATTAAATGCTTACCAAGAATCAGCTGCATCTGTCCCAACCATGTTTATGCCAGTTGTATTTATATAATTATATAGCTGAATTAAATATTATGCAAACTAATAAAGTCTGAATGCAAAGCTAGAGTGGTTATTTTGATGAAAACCAAACCATATGTTTTGAAACGACTAAAAAGTAAATGGCTAGAAAACAAAATCTACAAGTAACAGAAAAATGACAAGAAAATCTACTATCACACTCAGATTTCTTTGCAAGTGACTAGGGTTAGCTCTACTTAAAGGAAAAGAGAAACAGGAAATTTTACACAATTAATCATGAGTATGATTTATGTAAGAAAGATAACACAGAATTCCAATCAACAGATTCATATTCAAAGAGGTTTCAGCTTAAAAAAAAATATTGGTGAATACATAAAACACAGTATTATCGAATTTTAATTTATAAACTTAAAGATTCTTTAAAGACTTCTTCACATTAACTGACTTTGATTAACTCATCAACTACTAGTTTTGATTCCAACAGGTAAGAGGTGTTGTACATCCTCCTATCCTCTCAACCTAATCCACACCCTTCCCACTTGCTTTTCAACTTGGTATCTTTTGGCCCTCTTCCATTATGCGACTTTGTCAGGTGCAATCTGGCTTTATTCCTCTCCATGGTCAGTCTATACCAGAAAGCCAATCACCTTAATTATATTCTCATTAGCATTTGGGGGCTTCCTTCCACAACAACTATCTTGTCAATTTCCAATTCCTATCAACTGAACCATCATTCCATATTCTTATGTGCCCAAACTACCATGTGCAATGAGAGAATACACTGTTTAATAGGCTGATTAGCATCATGAAAATAATTCTGAGCCCTAACTTCAATTATGCTCTTAAAGAGACAAGTAATCTTTTTTTAAAAATTTTTTATTATTAATCACCATACATTACATCATTAGTTTTTGATGTAGTGTTCCATGATTCATTGTTTGTGCATAACACCCAGTGCTCCATGCAGAACGTGCCCTCTTTAATACCCATCACCAGGCTAACCCATCCTCTCACCCCCCTCCTCTCTGGAACCCTCAGTTTGTTTTTCAGAGTCCATCGTCTCTCATGGTTCATCTCCCCCTCTGATTTCCCCCCCTTCATTCTTCCCCTCCTGCTATCTTCTTTTTTTTTTCTTTTTAACATATATTGTATTATTTGTTTCAGAGGTACAGATCTGTGATTCAACAGTCTTGCACAATTCACAGGGCTCACCATATCACATACCGTCTCCAATGTCTATCACCCAGCCACCCATCCCTCCCAACCCCCCCACCACTCCAGCAACCCTCAGTTTGTTTCCTGAGATTAAGAATTCCTCATATCAGTGAGGTCATATGATACATGTCTTCCTCTGATTGACTTATTTCACTCAGCATAACACCCTCCAGTTCCATCCACGTCGTTGCAAATGGCAAGATCTCATTCCTTTTGATGGCTGCATAATATTCCATTGTATAGATATATATACCACACCTTCTTTATCCATTCATCTGTCGATGGACATCTAAGAGCCAAGTAATCTTTAATTTTACTTACTACTCTCACTTGGCTCTTCTTTTTTTTACTTTACCTAACAGCTGTTCCAAACCTGTGTTCAAGCTCTCTCTTTCTTCAGCTGTCTTTCCTCTCAGTGAATGACATAACTCTTCCTTCCAGAGAAAAGAGAAACTGGCATGGACTTACTCAGTCCTCCCCCCATCTGTACCTGAATATATTTTTATCCTTCCCTCCTGTCTCAGATAAAGAAGTGGCTCATTTGTTTCCATCCTCCTCCCTCACAATATTACCTTCTTCAGCACAATGCTCCATCAATGATTCCCTTCCTTCTATTCTTCTCTTTCTCCTTTACTCATTCCTTACATTTAAAAGCATATGCAAATCACTCCCACACATACATTCTACAAAAAAAAAAAAAATTCTTAGCGTCACATCCCCCTGAGATTATCATGTTAAACTCTTACCCTCCTCATACAAAAGAAAATAGTATTTGTGACCTTATTCTCACTACCAAACATTTCTGCCTCAAGAATAGCCCAAAGTCACTAACTCTACTTCCTTTCATTCTAGAAACTACTTCACATTGCTCTTCTTTACCAACAGTCCACCTGTAATTACCAGCGAACTCCAGTTTGTTAGGTTTAAAGTCCTTTTTTTTTTTTTTTAAGATTCTATTTATTTATTTGACAGAGAGACAGCAAGAGAGGGAACACAAGCAGGGGGAGTGGGGGAGGGAGAAGCAGACTCCCCGCTGAGCAGGGAGCCTGATGCAGGGCCTGATCCCAGGATCCTGGCATCCTTAAGGACTGAGCCACCCAGGCGCCCCAGTTTAAAGTCCTCTTAAGTCTCATCCTATTGGAAGCCCCCTCTGACACTGACAAATCACTGCCTCTAACTTAAAATGCTCGTCTTTTGACTTCTGTGCTAACATTTTCTGCTGCTTCATTTCCTACCACTTTCAGTGTCTTTCCCTATATCTTCCTCAAATTTAAGTGACAATTTCTGACCCTGTCTTCCCCTCTCCTGCCATTCTATTTTCTTTCTTGATGATATCATTCTCTCCTACAGCTTTAACTACTACTCATTTGTTGATGACTCTTGAGACTTAGCTCCAATTCATAATTTCTATCTACAGGACATAACCCCTTAATGCCTAATTAGGATATAAATTCAGTATCTGAAGTGGAAATCCTCTTCTGAAGTTCATGCTACAAACCAACAAAAGAAGTTTCAAAATCATCTTGCTCTTGCTTTAACCAGCCTCCCTCACCAATCCTTCAACTCCTGTATTTCCTCCAAGTTGAGTCAATTTCACTACTGTTAGGTCTAGTCCCTCCTCCCTATTCTCACTGCCAACACCTCATAGGTAAATCCAATAGAGAAATGGATAAATACTCCACTGAGACAAGTAACAGGATTAGAGACTCTTAAGTCCACTGTCCTTACTTTGGACAGCAAACAATAATATCCAGAGAATTCTAGTGAACATTTCCTGAGATTGTAAAAGTTGTTTTGAGGTATCTGGTTCAGTAAAATCACATTTGTTATGTGATACTAAGAAAGTATCATATTAATTTACAGGCATTCACTAATTCTAATGGTATATTTGTGGGTTAGATATGTAACTAAAATAGTTCAAGGCAGTAACACTTGGCTAATGCAGACCGCCTTTCAAAAAAATCCACTTATAACAAGTGACACCCTTGTTAAAGAAGATCTAAAACATTTGAGACTTATTACACTTGAAATGTCCAAAGAGATCATATAGTTCAAAACTCTGACCTTGTAGATTTAAGACCTACTACCCAGGCAAGTCAACTCACTTGCATAAGATCAAACAGCTAGTCACAGAGATACTAACAATCAGTTAAAATAAACCAGTGCCTCGTTTGAGTAAATACAATTTATCTTTAATTTGAACATTAAAAAATTATGGTATTTATAACAAAGCTAAAGAGGCTTTGTTCCTTCTTTGAATACACACACACGTATATGCTACTTTTTCTATAAAGTGAATTTTAAAACATCTTGAGAAAAAGCTAGCCTAAATATAGATTAAGAGAGCTACAATATATGGGGGAAAAAATCCATAACTTGTGTTTGACTACAAACAACTAACCAAGTAAATACTTCATTCAACTTAAAAGTCTTAGTCAAATGACAGCTAAAACTTACTTTTTTCTAAACTCCAATGAAGAAAAAATTGCATTATATTTATTTGATTATATAGACCCCTTTTCTTCAATGTGCATTCTGAGGAAAGCACTTAACAAGTTAATTCAAATACAGTATTTTTTTTTACTGTGCACTATATAAGAAACTTCAGATTTATAGCCAGTCATTACTCGTGATTCTATGTCAAATTGACTGTTTAAGATTCCCATGGAAATGCAAGAACATAAGATCTCCAAGAGAAAAAGTTCTAAATTAATGTCTATTAAAGAAGGACATGAAACCAAGTAACAACTAATACATAATTCAACTTATTCCTAGAGATGGTATCTTGATCAAGACAACATAAAGACTATCTGACATTACCACACATTTTATCAAGAGTACAATCTTAGCTCAAGAGTTTAAGAATGGGGAAGTGGCTAACTTGGCCCTAAATGCCAGACTCTCTTCATCACATGCCTTTAGGGATGTGGAACAGTTTGTCTACAGCACTACTTCTCAAAGTGGGATCCCCAGATCAACAGGATCAGCATCTCCCGGAACTCTGCCAGAAATGCAAATTCTTAAGCCCTAACTCAGCCCTGCTAAATCAAAAACGCCAGGAGTGGGACTCAGCATTTGTGTTTTAAAAAGTTTTCCAGGGTACTCTGATGCAGGTTTTATTCAATTAAGGCACCCTTATCTTTCTAAGTAACTATTACGTGCCAGATACTATGTCAAGGCTTTACATCATCATCTTCAGCATTACAACCACATCACCAACAACAGCTGTTAACATTTACAATATACTCTATGCTAAGCACTTTGTAATCCTCATTTAATTCTCACAATAACCCTATAAGGAGATACTGGGGTTTTTTTTTTTTTTCATTAAGTTTTTTAATTCCAGTATAGTTAACATATAGTGTTATATTAGTTTAAGGAGACATTGTGCTTATTCTCATTTTATAAATTTAAAGAAATAGTAGCATGCCTAAATTAAAAACAAACAAACAAAAAACTCAAAAAACAAAAAACCCCAGTAAGGGTTAGAGCCCAGATTCAAAGCCAGGCTCTAAAGCCTACATTAGTGCCATTATCATATGACATCGCCATTATCATTGTTATTCCCTCCAACAAGCCTATAACCTAAGAAATGTAATCCCCATGTTACAGATGTATAAAGAGAATTCGGTTAAGCCATTTTCTCAAGACCAAATAGTGACAAAAAATAGTTTATATCTAAGTATGTCTGATTTGAAAACCCATACTCTTAACCAGTCTGTTATCCCTCCTCAATAAAAACAAAAGCTATGACTGACTGAATGCCTACTACTATCAATTATTCCATTTAACCTCTTGATCCCCTTGCTGAATTCCTGAGTAATATTCTATACCTCAGGCAGAGGGTTAATTTAGCAGACTGGGTTAAATCAAGGAGAATCAAGCTCTGTCCTCTAGCTGAGTAGAATCAGAGTGGCCAGCAGTCATACATTTCAAACTAAAACAGAAATAGTAATGAAATCTGTAAGGGACTGTCACAAAAGGGGAAGGGGAGGAAACAAATGAAAATAAATACATTTTTTTAAACTATTACTCTGGCTTCTGTACATTAAATTAGCAATCAGACTTTAAATGCTTTGAAAAGATAACTTAGGGTCAGTATATTTTGGCTTTCAAATACTGATGAACTTAGGATATTTTTTTATTCCTTATATCTCACAGTATTTTCCATATATAAACATCTTAGATATATTCCTTTGATGAAAGTCAAGGCCTAAAGATATTCCTTCCTCCAAAGAGTAGCAGGTATCTTACCAGCAACTTGTTCATGGCTAAACAAAAACAAGTTATGATCAGAGAAACAGGAACTAAGTACAATGGACAAGTGTAATCTATTATAATTTGATTGGAGTCCTTTGCATATTCTCTAAGGCATGTGCTACAACATCCTCTTTCAACGCTAGAATCAAACACCTGAAGAACGAGAGCTACCAGTACATGTACTAAATATTCCATAGTTTTTATGAAAAGTTATCACTATACTACTGTAGCACTTAGGGAAGATACAGAGTCAAGGGAAGTTTCAAAGTGATCATGTTATTCCAGGTCACTGCAAGTGTGGAGAAGTGTAATGGAGCTTTGGCTTCGATCCAGAGTACACTTTTAGTCTATGAGGAAATACGTACTTTACACATACTTAACAGAGCCCTCCTTTCCTTTAAAAAAAAAAAAAAAAACCCAAAACTCTTTATACCAGCAGGGTTTACCAAACAGAGTTGGGTGCCAGGGGTGAGGAGAAGGTAAAGAGCAAACAATGTTCGAAAATGGCTAGTCAGTAAATTTCCAGGCAATTCCTATTCACTTTCTCAGCAAAGTGTTATGGAAATCTGCTACTATACTGACATTCCAGAGAAACATCTGTAACATCTGATTCTTCCTTTTCATATAAGCCTTGAGTACACTTCAAATGCTATAGAGAACCCAGCACAAAGCTGAACCCTACCCTTAAGACTCAAATTGAAATAAAAATTAATTTTAGAAAAGCCTATTAAAAAGCTGAATCATACAATGTACATTAAAACCTTTGTAAAAGCACTGAAATATAAGTATTTAATGAACTTTACTTGGAGATCTAATTAATTTCCAACTAAAGAAAGATTATGATGAGCAAGTCACAGGTATTAAGTCAACTGTTCAAGGAAAAAGCAAATAACGTGTATAAAACCTATAACCTTTGGGTTTCAGTGCTAAGTGTAAAGAAAGATGTCCCAACTGTCAGATTTAAGTACACTTAAAATCAAGATAATAGACCACTATTTTTTTTTTCTATATATGTGATGTTTTGACATCTTAAAAAAAAAAAACTTCCTGGCTAGCCAATTCTTAGAACAAGGGGGTGAGGTGGGAACATGCCTTTGATATGCAAACTAACCAATCCAGAACTGTACCTCCCTCATCTGGCCCATGCACCCAAGGATGCAATATTCTTCTGCCTTCATCATACAAGGGCCAGCTACCAGGCAACGAGGGACTACCCCTTTGAGTTTAGAGGCTATAGAAATTATTCAACTAGCCAAATCCTAAATTGTCTACCCTGCTCTGCCATTCTTCAATATAGCTCTAGCCTCAGCTTTTCCCATGCTCCTGCTTTCTGCCTCCTGACCACCCTGAGGTTTCTCTAAGTGCCCCTCAGATGTGTGCTATGCTTCCTATTTCTAGGACTGGTGATTAAAATAAACTCTTATTTCCCTGAGCCTCTCCTCTGTCTCCTCTTGTGACTGGCCATTACAGAACACAAAATAGGCCAATCTATGCTCTTTACATATGATTGTTTTTAAGTTGTACATACATCAAAGAATCTAAGTTATAAGTACTAAACTGATTTTCCCCCTAGATTCTTGCAGACAATGGCATATAGGAAAGAAACCTTTCTCCACTAGTACAGATTAACTGAAGGGTGCATTTCTATGTCCACCTCGGAAACTACCTTAATTTTGCCATTATTTTCCCAAATTTAACCCTGGCATAAAGGATACCATCTGAAATGAACAAGGCTCAAAAATAAGAATAGAAATTAAATACCCACCTGTGAAGGTGTACTGGTAAGTTCCATCTTTTCCTGTGATTTCTCCTTTGCTAGTCGAGCAGCTTCTTTAAATTCCTGAAACTTTTCTGCAAACTGAATGTATAAAGACTATATACATTAACCAAATAAAATAATAGGTCTCAATGCCCACTTTTACCTTGGTTTTCTTTCATTTTCTGAATAACTGACTCTTAACAAGCAACCTAGCCCTAAAATCAATTACAGGTGTAATATGAAAATGAAGGTTAAAGAAAACTAATACCAAACACTTGTTTGTACACTATCAACTACTCTGAGCCATTGCATTGAAAAACATCACAATATAATTAACTTAGAACTGGTGTCAGCAAGTTTACCTACATCCTTTCTTGGTTGTTCAGATATACTTTAAGACCAAGGTGCAGAGTATAGGATGTGAGTGGAATCAGTAAGGATTAGTATACCTTGCTTATCATGGAGAAAACAATCTTTCAGGTATTTACTCATAAACTTCTCAGTATTTGGAGCTTGCTTTTAACTTTTACTAGAATATAAACTCTCGTATTATGTAAGGCATTTTATTTTCAACAATACAAATAGCAACATTTATTATTATACTAAATGACATTACTAAAACTTCATTTCCAAAGATTCCTAAACAGCTAATGTACAGCAGCAGAGAGGAACAACATGGTTCCACAAAGGTCTTTAAGACTGGTAAAAACAACAAAAAAACCCTACAGTACATGAAATGCTAATTCTTATGAACCCATAGTAATCTAGAAATGTCAGGGCCACAAAGAGTATCTATTATTGTTTTGGAAGCGGAAACTAGTCTACCACTATTCTCAGAGGGAGTAAGTTAAGGCTACAGAATAACCAAATTAAAAAATAAAAAATCTCTATGCAACTTAAAACACCTGCTAGAGTTGTAATAAAAATATGAAATTACAGTTCCCTCCTCAAACCCCCATAAGCCAACCCTGATTTCATTTCTCTCTTGGGAAAGAAAACTTTGGAAGGAGAGGTCATGATACTCTGACCTGTGTTGGGGACTTAGAGGAAGGTCAAAATTAAAATTGTCATTACAGTTTTCCTTCTTACTTTAGACTTGTCCCCACCATCTATAACTTGTAGATCAGGGAACTGAATCTATATTAGTATGATTCTCCTTTTTAAAGTAAGGAGATATTCTGTTCAATTAATCTGAACACAAAGCTAAAAAGGTCTCATTCACACTGGTGTAAATGAAATAAAAATGAAACCATAATTAATTTGTCTTTACGTAATTTGAAGAATTTTTCTTACGCTCATCTAGCATTCCAAAGTATTAACGCTTAAAACCCTTTCAAACTTCATAAAGGCTCACACTATTGCTAATTTTTATAGGCTTTGGGTTTCCATGATAACAAAATACAACTTAGTAAGCACTCCAACAATCCAAGCATAGTTGCAATTTTCCTCATACATCAGCCTTAGGAGACCAAGTATTTCTCTCAATGCTGCTAGTCTCCCTTATTTTGAGACACTCTTGTCTAGAATTGCCTTCAGAGCCTTCTCAAAACCCTTAAAATGCTTTGATTTGCTTAAGATTGTTAATGATAAAATAAGCCAGAATAATTACATGCTTGCTTAATATAAACTCCTTGGGGCCCCCCATAGTCTACAAAGAAGCAATATTGGTCTCCAAAGTTGCTTGGAAAATAAATCACGATTTTGTCATCTTTCAACAAAAACATTCTGAAGAGAATGATCATATAAATATAAACTCTTAGAGCCAAGTCTAGTGAATAAATAAACTAGACTTCAAGAGCTAATGTCAATCCTCCTTCACAATACTAGGAATCACTACCAGTAAGGCTGGTCAAAAGTGTATGTTAAATTTAAAGAGGAAAAATACAATTCTTGAAATATGAAAGTCATTCCCAGAAAAAAGATCAAATGAAAGGATAAAGTATAATTGACAGGATTTAATAAACTATTACTTTACCACATTAGCTGGCTGCCCAGTAACCTCAAAGATGTGACAATAACTTAATTTGTAGTCAAAATTACTTAGACTCAAAAATCATTTTATGCAAGTTTGACAAATTAATCCACAATTTAGTTCCTGTGTTGTCAAGAAATTTAGCAACTGTAAGCTAATTACAGTTTTAACTTTTTTTTTTTTGCTATAGACTTTAACAGACAATTCCAAAAAAAAGTTCCAAAAAGCTTCCACTTGAGTAATGGCAAAATTTATTCTAATAAATGTGTAATGTCCTAAGGGGATTATTTATGGAGCAGCAATGCTCAACTGGATGCCTGTCTCCTTGTTCTACCAAAAGACTTTGAATCTAACTCTTACCTTTACTACAACTCAAGAAAATGTATTTGGAGAATACGATGGGTGTAAAAGAAACCAAATTAGGTAACATTTGCTCATGTTAATCATCCTATTGGGGATGGACTTATAATCATGAAGGCAAAAGTTAAAATATCCTTAAAATTGGTCTCTAAACTATAATTTATATCAAAAAGATAACAAAAACATTTGACAACAGTGTTAAGGAATGTCTACAACCAAAACAAATGGAAACAAAGATTACTTCAATTACTGAGCTATCTAACTATATGCTTGAGTCAATAAATACTCACAAAAAAGTAACATGGTTTTAAAAAGAACTCATTTAAGAATCCAAATGATTTCTGTTAACGAATAGCTTACGGTTAAACATGAACTCTATCTTCAAGAGCCTGATGACCCTGAACAACTACAACTCCCAAAAGGGACCAGATCCTGTGTATACCAAATTCTACGTAAAATGTTCCAAATGTAGTGTTATCCTTTTATGGAAGGCTTGAAAGAGAGAAGTTTAAAGCATAAATCCTTGGGTCTGGTGAGCAGAAAAGTGAGTAATCCTCATCTCCTTGATCATCTTCGTATCCTGGGAGAGTTTTCTTTTCCTTACATACTCTTTCTGTGTGACACCCACAAGATTTCAAGACACTAGTGTATGAGCACTGCATGCTGTTGCTTACAAGCAGGACAACTGTTTTATTTCCAATATTTATTAGCCTGGTGATGTTCTGTATTTTATTGGCCTTTTTGGCCACAGTAATTTACTTGGTCAGTATGTTCTAAGAACTCTTCATTTGTTTATTAGATCTCACTCTATACTACATCAGAGTTTGGAGTAATTCTCACCCAGATAAAGCACCATTTTTCCTAAACAAAGTAATTTATATGTGCCTACTATCATGTCAAGAAGCTGAAATCTTTAGCACTATCAGCTTAAGTTTTCCACAATTCAGAAGAGCTTGGTATCTACCTACTTGCAGACCATCTCCACTAAGGGTGCTAATCCCTGAGCAAAGTCCATTCTGAAGTGATAATCACTTTTATGTTAACTGTCTGTGTGACAATTCTGTCACACAGTTAACCACACAAATACTTTTCCATCCATGGTGACCGTTTTTAATGTGTACAATTAATTTTCCAATTGACAGTGGAATCCAATGATCTCTCACTTCTTGCTTTAAAGTCACTACAGTTGTTCTGAGAATATTAAACAAATTTCTCATATATTTTATATTTTCCATTTGCTATTATATATTTAAGACATCTGACTTGAAGATTTCCACTTGATCTTATGAGTTAACTTACTTTTGAAAGATGGTGCTCAGAGGAGAATCCCAGTCCATAAACAGTGTTTGCCCGGCTATCGGCCCACTGGCCAAACTTCTGAGATGTTTTAGTAAATGTCATGTTTGGGGTGATGGTGCTATTAATTATTGCCTGAAAAATAAGACAAATATGAATAACTAGCCAAAAACTAGCAAAAATTTAAACACAGGACGATTTAGTTCCATAAGAACTTAGGATTTCTTTTTTTTTTTTTTTTAAGATTTTTTTATTTATTCATTTGAGACAGAGATACAGAGAGAGAGAGAGAGAGAGTATGAGCAGGGAGAGAGGCAGAGGGAGAGGGAGAAGCAGGCTCCCTGCTGAGCAGGAAGCCCAATGTGGGGCTCGATCCCAGGACGCTGGGATCATGACCTGAGCCGAAGGCAGACGCCCAACCATCTGAGCCACCCAGGCGCCCCAGAACTTAGGATTTCTAATGAGTCACAAGATAGCTATAGAAATAGTTATTTTTAAATAAATAAATCTTTTTAAATTTATATATTTATTTTGCAAGAGAGAGAGAGAGAGAGAATGGGGGGTCAGAGAGAGGGAGAAGCAGATTCCCCGCCAGCCAATCAGGGAACCCGATGCAGGACTCCATCCCAGGACCCTGGGGTTATGACCTGAGCTGAAGGCAGATGCTTAACAGACTGAGCTACCCAGGCGCCCTAGAAATAGTTTTTAACATTTTAAGTGACAGTGTAGAAATATGGTAACTAAAAGAACTATAAATATAAAGGTACTCTAACAAAAATTTTAACACTTTACAATCAAAATAAGTTTTCCAATAGTGCAAAAAATCTTAAAGAGTTTTTAGTGTGGCCAGTTTCTTTCCTTTGAACATACAGGATCAGTATCTATTAATTTTGAATAATACTTCCTGGAAGCAAGTAGGCTTTAATAGTTGTTTCTTTAAAAGTAAGGCCCTACCCTCCAAACAATCTTTCAAAAATGAATACATCAACAGAACGAATTTTCTATTTGTATGCTAATTTTCTAAAATCCATAATCAAGAGTTTTCTTAAAGCTGACTTAAATATATTATGATACAGAAAAGACTTTCAATCATTTAGTACTTTTTCCTTTACTCAAGGGAAAAACAAACCACTAAATATATACTTTACTTCTTTTCTCATAAAGTGGTATAAATTCATGATACAGAGAATCACTATCATTTCTGTTGAACACATAGTTTCTTAGAAAACTAGTATTTTAGTGTGTTGTTAAATATTAACTTTGGTGATCCCTATAATAAATTCCAACTATTATTACAACATACTAGCTAAAGTACATTCCCTCTGCCAGTACTGCAAAAGTATAGAATCAGTCTTAGTTAAGTAGTTTAATGCTCTCCAAACTTGAGATTACAAAGTGATTCCAGTAATAATAATAAAAAAAAATGTTACCAAATTCTTAAGCAGTCATTTGGTGAACTACTAAATGTGGACTGAAAATCAAGCATTTTCAAAACAAAGCTAAAGCTACTGACCATGGGAACAGTATGAATATAAATATTTATGAGCTATGCACATATTGATGAAGTTGCAATAATAAATGTAGGACACTTGTCCTACTAAAGAAGACAGTAAAAGAAAGAGTGGTCCCTTGCTTTCTGTCTCAAACAACAGATGTATTAGCTGTTGTTCTATGAGAACACTTATTCTTGATTAAGCATTTTTACCTCTGACAAAATTTATATACTCATACCTCCTTTCCCTTCAGTTCAAAAGCTCCTTTTCCTAGCATGTGATTTTAGGATTATGTGAAATGTGGTTAACAAGTGCTCTAACTTGCAGGTTGTCATGAAATGAAAAACTAAATGGAAAAGAATATATTAACAAATGGTAAGGAATGGAGTAACAAAAGGTAAGGAATTTGGTCATGGAATCACTTGGTTAGCTTTTTGTCAGCTTTTTTAACTGAGTACCTGTTAAATGCCAAGCACAATTTAGAGACTTGAAATGTAACAATGAGAGGCAATGTAACTGTGGATTACATTCTAAAGCAAGAAGAGTTGGTCAATGAACAAAGAAATAAATAGCTGACTAATTTAATTTCAGAGTGGTAAGTGCTGTGAAGCCCCTACCAGCATGTGATAGAGTCTGAGAGCCTCGAAGGCCAGAACTGGCAGGTCCTATGTTAGATGTGATGGTCCTCAGCTGTTCCCTGAAGAGGATGCTTTTGAGCTGGAATCGGAGTGTTTTCAAGGACAGAAGGGCATTTTACATGTGATCCCAGTAACTCTCAATATGTGAGGTAGCAAAAGGTTTTACAGGCATCCTGACCCATCTGCTGTTCACCACAGACCTTCAGTTTTAGCTACGTCAAGTGAACTTCTTTATGCTTTTAAGTTTAAGAGTTCCATTTTCACTCCCATTTTGAACCTTTCCTTGCCTCCACTTGTCCTGGGATTACTTGTATGGAGATTCTTTAATCACTGAAGAAAAACTTTAAAATGATAGATGATTCCACACTTCAAAAAATTATTCATTAGAATTCTTTGACTTGAATGCTTTGAACTATTTGAATATGAATCCACTTAGAAGAAAAATCTTAGTTCTTTAAAATAAATTTGTCTCTCAATCCCAGAGTTCCTGTCCTTTCAAGGAAAAGAGGTAAAAATGCTGTGTCATTACAGTTCATAGAGGGCCCTTATTCTGGCCCTCAGCCTTGCTGATGTCTCTGCAGCTTGATTAGAAAACCTGTAAGCAAACTTCATATGCACAGTAAGGGCATTAAATGAGAACAAACGGACATTTTCTAATCAGGGGCACCTAAGGGCTTTCCACCTCATCATGCAGTGCAGAAACAGAAGTGGGGGTAGGGGGCAGAAAAACACTCATTTAGCCACAAGTAAACCACTACTGCTTACCAAAAAACAACTACTCCAGCAGGGAACTGCAGTAGCTACCGGCAGCAGTTTTTAAAAAGTAACTAGAGAGTATAACAGCTACAGATGGTAGATTTTGTTAAGCAAAACAAAAACTCGTTCACAAGAGTTATTTAAGAGTCTAATGATTACAAGCTGCAAAGTATATTCAAAAATGGAAATGCCAGCAGCAATAGTTCCTATTGCTCGAGAATGAAGAAACATGAGAGTTATTTAATCACATGGGACAAGGGAATACTTCAGTTGAACTTTATTCCATTTAACTCTCCCATCAAATAAAACGATATCTTTTCTGTGGTTTGGGCCAAGAGGGAAACGCAGATTGTAGAGAACTGAAAGTTCTAGTCAGGGAAAAGAAAGAAAGAAATATTCTAGTGTCTGAGATCGTAACAATTAAAATCTGGTGATTTCACTAACAGTTACAAAATATGACAAAATTATTCTTCATTAAAGAAGTTTTGTAGAGGTACCTGGGTGCAGTCGGTCCCTGCTCAGGGGGGAGTCTGCTTCTCTCTCTCTCCCTCTGCCTCTGCCCACCCCCTCATGCTCTTTCTCTCTCTCAAATAAATAAATAATCTTAAAAAAGTTTTATAGAAATTAACTACTACTATTTCTCAAGTCTTTAAATCCTCCAAGTAAAAATGAAAGAGAATCCATTTTTTTTTTTTTTTTTAAGATTTGAGAGAGACCGAGAAAGAGAAAGCGGGGTGAGGGGCAGAGGGAGAGAATCCTCAGACTCCCCACGGAGCAGGGAACCCGACGATGCTCGACTCAATCCCAGGACCCATGAGATCTTGACCTGAGCCAAAATCAAGAGCCTGCCACTCAACCGACTGAGCCACCCAGGTACCCCGAGAATCAATTATTCTAATAAATACACATTAGTCACTTAAGGACAAGATAAGGTGCTAACAGCCCCTGGAGTTCTGTAATCTAGTTAAGGAGATAATGAGTGAGCTCATGAAAAAACAAACTCAAAGTTGAACATTAAATTATCTTTTGTTCCCCAAAACTACTAGACAATACATAACCAACAGCCTAAAAATATTAATAATAACAAAAACAATCAGTGTTTGCATACTGATTACTATACACCCGTTAAGTGCTTTTGCCTAAATTTATTTAATCTTCACAACAATCCTGTGGTGTAATGATGTAGGTATTTTTATTAGTTCCTTTTTACAGATGAGAAAATTGAGGTGTGAAGACATTAAGTATCTTGTTCTAGGTCACATGGCTAGTCAGCAGTAGAGCAAAAATTCAAACCAGACAGTCTGTGTCTACAGTCTGTGCTCTTAACCCTTACGCCGTGGTTCAGTTGGTTAAGCGACTGCCTTCGGCTCAGGTCATGATCCTGGAGTCCCGGGATCGAGTCCCGCATCGGGCTCCCTGCTCAGCGAGGAGCCTTAAAAAAAAAACAAAAAACAAAAACCCTTACGCCGAACTGCTACAATTTCTGGGAGCTTTTGAAAGGCCTCATGGCTTCAAAAAAGCTGGAAGGAGAAGAATGGAGCCCTCATCTTTCTATACACATTTTATCCAGAATCCAAGGTCTGGTATTTCTCTCTCTCTCTCTGCTGTTCAAAATTCACTGATTAAAAAATGGAATTTCTCCTCTTTGAAAGGCATACTAAGTACAAGACACTGATCAAAGTGCTCTGCAGATATTAACTGACTTAATCCTTGCTAACACCCCTAATGAGGTGAGAATATGAGGCTTAGAGAAGTAATTTGCCCCAAATCAAACACCCAGTAGATGGGAGAGCAGAGCTATGAACCCAGGTGGCCTGTGCTCTTGAACATTATACCGTCTGCCTCTCCTAAAAATAAAAACTTAGGTCTTGTCCACGTACTTCTCTTCAGAGTAAGGGATGTCAGCTTTAATGGTGACACTGACCAGACTTCATACCATTTAGGGATTGTGAATTGCCTACTAATCTACAGAAGTGTATCTGGAAAGAATTCTATTTCCTTACTAGATTTCATGCTCCAAGAGTAGAAACTGTGTCTATTCTGTTTACCACTATATTCACAGCACCTCACATAGTGCCCGACATGTAATAGATATGCAATGAATATTTATCAAATAAACTAACTTAAAATTTGTAGAATATTTTGGGATGTTAACTCAATATAAATAAGGTGGTCAATCCAACTTAGTACACAAAATATGCTGGCACCCTAAGAATGATCAATTTTGGTTTTTTAAAGGTAAGTTTTTAAAACTCAAAAGGAAATACTATATTTTAATAAAGACAAAAATCCCCCAAATAAAACAGAAAATGCTCTACTGCATAAAACAGAAAGATTATTTAAATTAAATGTAACTTACCTTTGAGCCATCTAAACTGATTATCCTGTACACATTTCTTGTGCTGTCATAGAAATAAGACACAGTAACTGCGTGCTTGCTGGTGGGTACCCAGTTCTTCTTTGTGTTTGGGTCAATCTGGAAGACATGAGCTCGAGTGCTGAAGATGGGTTGTTCCCTACAGGGCAAAAAATAAAATGACAGATTGAGAGCAGACAATTTTATTCCATTGGACAACAGAACATGAAAACTGTGAGGATCATTCCACTTAACCCAAAACTCCCACATGCCCCAAAATAAGAGAAATATTGTTTTAAATCTGGAATATTCTAAGTACTCAATCATAAGCTTCTTTAAAACAATAACAGTCCATCCTCATTATTTGTAGATTCTGTATTTGCAAATCTTCCCACTCACTAAAATGTATTTGTAACTTCAAAATCAGTACTTGAGGTACCTTCTTAGTCTTTTGAAATTGGAAAGATGTGAATCACCTGACATGTATGTTTCCATCTGAGGTTGATCAAGGAAACACTTTGCCCTCTTGTTTCAGCTCTCATACTGTAAACAAGTGATCTTTTTAGCACCATGTGTTTCACATTACTGTGCTTTTCGTTGGTGCTTTCTCTGTTTAAAACGAGCTTCCAAGCACTGTGCTGAAGTGCTATCTGTTCCTAGATGCAAAAAGACTGATTTGTCGTATGGAGAGAATACGTTATGTAAGCTTTGCTCAGGCATGAATTATAGTGCTGTTGGCCATGAGTTCAAAGGTAACGAATCAATAATACATATTAAATAAGGTGTCATTAAATACAAACACACATAAAACAAGGTTATGTATTGACTGATGAAAATACGACCAGAGGCTTGTAGGAACCGAACTCTGTGTATCCCCTGGGAGCAATCATTCAATATTTGACAATTCAGTGCTCGTGGTGCCTTTATAGAACACAACTACTGCAAATAATGAGAATGGACTATATCCTATTAAAATACAAGAATCTTATATTAGACCCTCACTAGGTTAAAAATTTTTACCCATTTAAAACATTCTGATAACATGTAAATAACTTACTGAAAAAGTTTACATTCAATATAATCTCTACTTTATTAAAAGGTATATGGAAAACAAAGTAGCTCACAGCCACAATATCTTTTATTGAGATTAAGTAAGGCCTTAAAGATATACAGATTTTAAAAATAATTTTTTTTTTAGATTTTATTTGAGAGAGAGAGACAGAGATAGTGAGAGAGAGCACAAGTGGGGAGGAGAGGGAGAAGCAAGCAGGCTCCCTGCAGAGCAAGGAGCCCGATGTGGGATTCGATCCCAGGACCCTAGGATCATGATCTGAGCCGAAGGCAGATGCTTAACCGACTGAGCCACCCAGGCACCCAAAAATAATTTTAAGAACCAAAGCTATTAAAAAATGTATATTCAAAATATCATTAGTTTATTTTACAGTGTGGAAAACAAGCATGCAATGATCTGTATGCAACAGAAGCATTATAATGCAAAATTTTCCAAGTTCTGAGAAGTTCTTCTAGAAAAGCCTTTACCTGGCTTTTTTTGTTTTGAGCCCAAATAAAGCTCATTTCTTTCAATTACACAACATCTTTCTTTCCTAAAGCTGCTTAAGGCCTAAAGAGAATTTTAACCAGTATTTAATGTTTAAAAATTTAAATTTAAAGAAAGGAGAATATAGAAAAGGGAGAAACTGAAAAACAGGCAAGGCAAATCTGGGTCCTTGGCAACATGACTCTTCAGGTTAATATGGGCTGGGTGTCACCTATGCCTATGATCTGCTTCCACCCTTAGAGAGCAGGTATGAAAGGGAGGAACCTTTCCTATAAGTAACCTGCCTCTTCCCAGCTTTATTTCTGGAAACCTCCATTACAACTTTTCTTATTAAATGAATCTCTTTTGAAGGATCTGATATATTTTATACCATTCCCTAAAAACTGAAGCAGAAAGCCATCATTTCTGGCTTAACTCACATTATATATAGATTCATCCAATAAATAATTATTAATAATCTGGCAAGGCTTTGTGCCGGGATGAAGAATTCTTCTGAATCGGGACTAGGTCTTATTCATTCCTTGTTTCCCCACCTTCAATCCTTCAGTTTTTCAATGAGGCTGATGCTACATCTGGGTTATCTTCCAAAAGCCCTGCAAACCTCAAGTTTTCTCTTCTTCACCTTTTAATTAAAGTTCTAGGTGTAAGTGTAGTTGGTCAGCCTGACTGTATTCACAGGAAAACCCAATCACACAAAACTGTATTTATTAAGGCATGGAAGGAAGGGAAGTAGGAACTCTAGTCTTTACTAACAACTTTTCCCCCCATTTGACAGGGAATAAATTTCTAAATAGTGCAGGATATTGCAATATATGTATTTTATAAAAAACTAAAACAGTTAAGGAGTGCCTGGGTGGCTCAGTTGGTTAAGCACCTGCCTTCAGCTCAGGTCATGAGCCCCACATCGGGCTCTCTGCTCAGTGGAGAGCCTGCTTCTTTCTCTTCCTCTGCACCCACCCCCCCTCGCTCATGCGCGTACTCTTGCACTCACGCTTGCTCTCTATCTCAGATAAATAAAATCTTAAGAAAAACTAAAATAGTTAAGACAATGATACTGCTTTTTACAAGCCTTTTAACAAATCCTTATCAATAGAAATCCAATGTTGTGAGTCTAATACTTTTCACATTTTAATTCAAACAATTATATTAATCTGCACAATTAATCCACACCATTCAATTCCCTCTGAATAAAAATCTTTAAACTAGATGTTTTACACGTGTGTCTTGTGAATCTGTCAACTAAGTACACTGCTTTTCTTCAATCCTGTCCTGAATAGGTGATTTCTTAAAATTATAGTCCCAGATTTCTGTGGTCAAAAGCCTATCAAAGTCTAGATGAAAAAGATTAGGAAAATAATGTCACTGCTGACACAGGGAACAGGATTCCTAGAAGTAATGAGGAAGTAACCACATCTATCAAGGCATACTAATCAATGGTTCAGACTTCTATTGAATATCTACTACATGCCAAAAACAGAGAGATGGTCCCTGCCCCTGAAAAGTTCAATTTGATGAGGGAGGACAAATGTCAAAAAAAAAATAAAATGCTTTTCACCATCATACCTTCTCTGAAAATAAGTGGGAGCTACCACGGAGAAACTGATGTCTAGGTAAGAGTTTGAAACAAAGTACAGTATGGTGGGAAGAAAGCACAGTACACTGGGGTGTATAGTGAGTATGAGTGCCTTTGAAGAATGAGGCTAAAGAGAGAAGCCAGTTCATGAGGGTCCCCTCCAGAAACTACCCAGAGATTGCAAATAGAGAACAGCTTTGCATTTTAGAAAAATAAATTTGGCAGTACTGAAGCAGGTGGATGGGACGGAAACAAGATTGAATATAGGACAGCTAGTCAGACCCTTATGAAAGAAACCCAAGTATTAGAAACAAAGAGGAATGGAGGTAGGGAGTGGGATAAAGATGTGAGGAGGGATTAAAGGTAAATTTAGAAAACAGAATCAGTAAGATTAAGTAATACATAGGCTGTAGGGCAGTGTTTTTCAAATGGGGGTGATTTGTCCACTGTAGGACATTTCACAACGTCTGGAGACATTTTTGGTTGTCACAACTGAAGGAGATTGCTATTGGCATCTAGTGGGTAGAAGCCAGGGATGTTGCTAAACATCTACGATGCACAGAACAGTCCCCTACAAGAAAGAATTGTCCAGGCCAAAATGTCAATAGTGCCACTAGCCAGGATGGAAAACAGAAAGTAAAGTCTGGGATTGGGGGAGGAGGAAATGGGAGAGGATGAGCTCAGTTTTGAACAGTTCGATGCGTATAAGGGTTTGCATCTAAAACTGTCAGGATAGGAACTTAAAAATATTAGTTTGGAACGCAGTAGAGAAAACCAGTCTGGAGTAAAAAGTTGGGGGAGTCATCAAGAGATCTTATCACTAGTCTGTTTAAGATACATTCCAACAACACTAAGCATGTGGATAAATTTCATTTTAGAGAAAAGCTGTAGAAGCAGCAGTAGAAAAACTATACCTGAAATCTTTAAGCTCTTATTTCTTAAGAGGATCTGTAAAGCATTTGAAACTTACTGTCCCAAGAGTCCAACTGTTAAAGTTAATACTTTTTCAAATAAACTGGATGGCACTCATCAATAAAGGTTACACACACTACTTCCTTCATGGCAGTTCACACAAATACTAACTGCATCAAATACCATTATTTCCTAAAGTATATTCTATGGAACAGTCCTAGAAATAAATGTTCCATTTTTAAATAAGTTCTGCAAACACTGTTACATCCCATCCTGAAGCACTTATAATGTACCTTAGTATATTAAAGATCCTAAGAAGTCCTGCAGTAAAGAAACCCATTTAAGCCTGAATAACCCAACATGTGGCAAAATGATCTGATCCCAGAATTCTTTTCCACATAACACATTAACATCTCATAGGACTTATGTTTATAACCACGATGGTCTGGATATTCTGCCATTTTTACTGACATTATTAATTGTCACTAGAAAATATACATCAAAGATCCAATACAAAAACTGAAGCCTTTTTAGTAATGACCACAGTATTATTTCTTAAATAGGTGTTTGTTAATGGCATTCAAAGTAAACTCTTCTAAGGGATTAATCTAAAAATCAATGTTCAAAGCAAATAGATTTTGGCAGTTAATGCTTTAAACTAGCTTAAAGAAACAAAACTAAATAGATATACCGCATGTGTGTACACAGACACATACACTTTAATCCTAGAGAATCATCTACTTTGTCATTTCTTACATCAATAATCAGGACAATGAGTGATTCAAATGACCTATTATAAGATTTTAGCCAATTTTCCAGTTGGCTTATAAAATAATTCCGAGAAGCCAGTATAAGATTAATTCTAAAGTTTTTCATCTTGGGCTAAAACTTAGTAAAAGTACTATATGCAGTAATCAACTCCAAAACTTAATATGGATGTGAAAAACTAGAAGAATGAAGAGTATAGGATGACATGTGAAAAACGTAGTAAAATCAAAATTTTGTTTTAAAAACAAGGTTCACTCAAACTCATTAGAATTGACAAAGAATTACTATATTTAACTTAGGCATCTCTGTAATAAGGAAGAAACAAGAATCATGAAAACTGAAGCAAAACAGCAAGACTATTTGCCAAAGATATATATAAGCTCTAGATCCAGAAAAAAAGGGAAAAAGTTAACATTTGTCATCTGGATAGATTCGATTAGAAAAACTCAATGATAATGTTTTTTATTTTATTTTTTTATTACTGAAATCTGTATTTTTGCAAACATTATGCAATTATGCGATAAATTTATGTTCCAAGGAAGTGCAAAGGTATGGATCCAATATTAACAACCAAGCTCAAGGGAAGAAAAAGAAATTATACATTCTTTAGTTTTTGTTTTTTTTTTTAAGGCTCCACACACAGCCTGGAGCCCAGCGCAGGGTTTGAACTCATGACCCTGAGATCAAGACCTGAGCTGAGATGAGTCGGATGCTTAACCAATTGAGCCACCCAGGTGCCCCTCCTTAGTCTTCTTTTAATGTTTAGCTTACATCTATGAAAATATTCTTTTTCATAGATGTAAGTACAATTAAACATTGTAGCAAAGGGATTATAAAGAAGGTTATGGTTTCAAATAATATCCTGACTTTCTAATTAATTTTAAAAAAAGGTAGCATGGTAGAAATTTAAGAAACAAGGTAAATAACACCTTCCACTGACTCTGACACTGTTATAAACATTGTTGGCTGACTATCCACCAACTATTCTTCAGCACTCCCCCCTTACATATTCTGGATTTGTTCTGGTGCTCTAATTCTCCTCCACATGACTATAAACTTTACTAGGATAATCAAGGCAACCCACTCTTCTTTCCAGAAGTCAGCTTAGGAATGGACCTCTGAAGCACTACAGGTCAATGAGATAACCAGGGAAGGTTTGCTGGAAGCATCTGGGTATGCACACAAAGAGATTCACACATAAGAAGGGAGGTATGCAGTGACACTGGACCTGAAGGAGTCATCTTACTGTGAGGCAGCTAACCTGAGAACAAAGCCGACGTTGTTTGCTAAGAATAGCAGATGGAAAGACAAAGAATCTGCTTCCTTGATTGTGTCACTGAATCAATGACTCAGCCTCCAGACTTCTTATGGGATAAAACAAGTTTCCTAATTGTTCCAGGCAGTTTTCATTTTAAAAATTACACAAATGATAATTGAAGAAAGAGGTTTACATAAAATAAACCCTACAAGAAAGTGCCCCCCAATAAAATGTAACAGAATGAGATAGGCAACTAGTACTTGTCTATATAAACCTTTAAGTATTACTTAATTTTTTAACCTTGCATAGGTACCAAAAAGACTCTAAGTGGCACTGTGGAGGAAACTACATGCACATCAAAAGTAACATCGAGAAAAGACTTTTTCAGGGGCCGCTTGTGAAGACTGCCAAAGAACCACAGAGTAAGTGACAAATTTTAATAACCTGGAACTCAACCGATTAAACAGTACACAATATGAAGGTATTCCTATTATTCATAAAGAGGAATAAAGAGAAAGGAGAAGCAGAAATCCAAGAAAATACTCTCCTTCACTAGACGTAAATACACAAAAGGTAAGATAAAAAACATTCTACTGTCAGCTTAGTTTTTGGAATTTGAGAAGCTGGATAGTACTTAAGGCCTAAAGGACATGGGAAAGGGTAAGACAGGGAGTGAAGAGAGAACCAATGATCACTGAACTTCAGATGTAATAGGTGAAGAACTTACTTTCAGGGCCAGTGGGGGTGGCACAGAATGTCTTCAGACAAGCCAGAACTCAAGCACCTGAATTTCCTCAACAGAATTATCCAGTACAGGTAATACTATAAATTGTAATTCCTCTGGATTATCGGGGAACTGGTTGAATTCCCTCTCCCCACATACCCACCTAAGAAAAATCTTATTGACTAAAATCGCTGTTTTGAGGCTGCTCAAAGATTATAACTGCATACTACCAACTATGTATTTTTATTGCCATGTTATGTATTTAACAGCTGACTGTGTAGATGTGTAGAATGTTATCTTTTTAAAAAAATGCATGCTTACTTTGAGGGAAGCAGAGATTATTCTACTAACGGCTGCCCAACACATAGTTGTACTACAAGAACTCCATCTAGTGATGAACCAAAACCACAGCAGGCACCCGTTTTTTTTAAAACTTCAATTGTTACTATTTAGCAAACCCCAAATTGTAAAGTGACACTGCTATAATCCAGATATCAAAATATGACACCAACTACAAAACATCTTTTCTGCAAGAATTTTTTAGAATTGTATAATCTTTTAAATTGTATGATTTTTAAAATTTGAGTTTCTTAGTCTTTTAACTGGTTAAACAGCTATTCATATGAAAGATTTTTTTTTAGAAAATTGTTGTTTGCATCACAACAATTTAGCACCAGAAACTTTCATGACATCAAATATTTGATTTAATTGACATATCTGAAGAAAACAATCAAATTTTCCATTTGGAAATTCCATTTCCATTTGGAATTTAAGATTATTAAATTATAAACTATAAACAGTAACAAGACTGTTTATATACCATCCCTCATTTTAAGAGTGGTTTTTATCAATCTTAGTCCTTTCATTAGGCCACAGCACTAGTTATTAAAAGAGACTACAGTACTTCTTTACCTTGGGCACTTAACTACAGGAGCTACATTTAAAACACCAAGAGATAGGACAAAATTCATAGTAAAGAGCAAGCAAACCCACTCAATGTATATATTTTGGCAACACCCTTCAATGCTCAAAGAACCTGACTTGCTATTTATTAAATAACTGCCAAGTGACATCATCTCTGCCCCTTTTCCTATTTTAAGCCCTATCCATTTCAGATAAAATACTGGATGTTTAAAAATATATCAAGAGGTATTCCTGACAACTCATTACATTTAAAGTTAGTATTGTATTTTCAATTCTATTAGACTTTAAACATTCTTCTCTTCCCAGATTATTTCCACTAAATAAAGCTAAATTGTAAAAACTGAAAATATACACTAGGAAAATCTAAGGAAAACAGCCTCTTATTGAGAATTTAATTCTTGTTAAAATAGGTGGTACATTCCTAAAAATCTAAAATAATTTTCTAGTAGACATCCAATTCCTCAAAACTTTACAAATGCATTAAACGTTACAAGACTATTTAAGTTCTAATACCAATTAATATCTCAAGGAACTATAATTACTTTTTTTGGTAAGATTTTATTTATTTATTTATTTGACAGGGAGAGAGACAGCGAGAGAGGGAACACAAGCAGGGGGAGTGGGAGAGGGAGAAGCAGGTTTCCCGCGGAGCAGGGAGCCCGACGTGGGGCTCGATCCCAGGACCCTGGGATCATGACCTGAGCCAAAGGCAAACACTTAACCGATTGAGCCACCCAGGCGCCCCGGAACAATATTACTCTTAGGTACTCTTTTCCTGTACACCTACTACAAACTAAACAAGTGGATGCTCAAGCCATATAGTATCTGAAGTAGATATTCTAAAAAATAAATCCAGGATTGAAGAGAAAGATTTGAAGGTACTGTGGCAAAATGTTAACGTCTGTTACATTTGAATAGTGGCTGCATGAATATTACATTATTCCCTGTATTATTGTGAATATTTTAAATTGCTCAAAACAAACAATAAAACCTCACACCATTTCTCTAGAATTTTTAGTGACAATGTGAAATTTGAATAATCAGCCATGTTTTATACATATAATATAGATCATTCATTTTAACTGCTATGCTAAAGTTTATGCTATAATTAGAGCTACGCTATCCAATATGGTAGCTACTAGTCACATAACTACCTATTATTTGAAATATGGCTAATGCAACTGAAACAGTGAGTTAGTTTAGATTTTTTGATATCCAAGTCAGTTATGTAAACACATTTAAGCATGTATGGAACAACTTGGGTATGTGAATCTATTATTTCAACTGCACTTTTAATGAAATTTAAATTCAGATCAAATATTTCTAATAAAAACTTTAGCATCCAAACGGAGATGTGCTCTAGGTGCAAAATACATAAGGAATTTCAAAGACTTAGTATGAAAAAAGAATATAAAATAGCACAATGATTTTTTTTTTTAAATATTTTATTTATTTGAGAGACAGAGTACAGAGGGAGAGTAAGTGGGAGAAGCAGACTTCCCGCTAAGCAGAGAGCCTGACTCAGGACTCCAATCCAGGACCCCGAGATCATGACCTGAGCCGAAGGCAGATGCTTAACTGACTGAGCCATCCAGGCACCCCAGCCCAATTATTTTTATATTAATCACATGTTAAAAAGATAATATTTGGGGTATATTGTGCCAAACTGTATTAAAATTGATTTTACCTTTTTAAAACTTTTAAGAGTAATTTAAAAATTACACATGATATTCACACTGTCTTTTTTTTTTTATTTTTTAAGATTTTATTTATTTGAGAGAGAGAGCACAAGCAGAGGGAGAGAGAGGGAGAAGCAGGTTCCCTGCTGAGCAAGGAGCCCGATGTGGGACTCGATTCCAGGACCCTGGGATCATGACCTGGGCCGAAGGCAGCCGCTTAACCGACTGAGCCACCCAGGCGTCCCTCACACTGTCTTTCAAGTGGAAAATAAACAGACTATTTTATGTAGCCATTTCCTTACTGATAAACATATAGGTTCTAATTTTTATACTATTACAAAGAATGCCCCTGTGTGTTTATTTGTGCACACACGCAAGAAGATACACTAGAGGGGTGCCTGGGTGGCTCAGTTGGTTGAGCGACTGCCTTCGGCTCAGGTCATGATCCTGGAGTCCCGGGATCGAGTTCCGCATCGGGCTCCCTGCTCGGCAGGGAGTCTGCTTCTCCCTCTGACCCTTCTCCCTCTCATGCTCTCTGTCTCTCATTCTCTCTGTCTCAAATAAAATAAATAAAATCTTTAAAAAAAAAAAAAAAAGAAGAAGAAGATACACTAGAATTCCAGGTCAGAGGGTATGCACCATACCATATTTCCAAATTGCTCTTCACAGCACATGTACCAATTTATATTCTAATAGTCTTAGATTATTTCCTCCCAACACTTGATAATGTTCAAATAACAGCTTTAATTTGTGCCAACTTGATGGGCATGAAATGGCATTTCATTGTTGCTTTAATCTGCACAACCCTGATTACTAGTGAAGCTGAGGAGTTCTTCATATATTTCTGGCCCATTTGAGCCCTATAGATTTCTATACTTATTTCTGAGCTTGTTTAAAACCTAATTTTAGCCTCAGAGAGTGAAGAGACCAGAATCCAAAATTCAGCACTTACACCATATGCAGGGGGAAAGCTCATAATTCTAACCACATATATAAACTTAATTAAAGTCAACACCCACTGAAGTGCAGAAAAGCAGAGTTGCTTATTTTTCTAAATCTGATGACATTTAATGTTTGAAAATCAATATAGTATAGAAACAGCATATATATTCTGCTCTTTTTCAAAGGTAAATTATAGTTCTTTGGATTTGAATTCAGTTTTAATTTTTATATGCCAAATTGTTTCTGGCATTCCTCAAAATTTTTCCTTTGTGGAGGGGTGAGTAGAGGAGTAGTAAATGCTCGTTAGTCAAACTTTTAACTTAGAGTCTTTTAAAGTTTTCCTGGCTTCGCATCAAAAAAAAAATTTAAAAAAAACATTTAATGTTAAACTAGAAGTCAAAAGTAACAACATGGTTTTATTGTTGAATAGTTTAAACTCCTCGGTGTTTTTCAAATAGTAAACACCACCACCCAATACCCACTGTTTCTCTATGCAGTTTCTATCCCAACATTCCTCAGACTTGAAAGAATCACCCCAATCTAATGGAGTTTTCTCTAGTCACAGCTAATAATTACATCTGGCTAATTCCTTTCTGAGTGGTCCTCACATAGGTTAGCTAGAAGTCTCCCAGTGAATAGCATCTGGCATTTTATGTATGGACGCCACACATTCTCAGTTTCTCAGGACTATCCAGCTTTCATACACTTATTTGTTCTACTGAAAAAGGGCTATATTAAATATAACTAAATGTGATTCATGTTTCCCACTTTTGTCAAGATTTTCAGGTAACAAAAATTATAGAAAAAAGTTTTTGTCAGATGCTGTGTCCCAATTTGGGGTTTTACAAATACAATCCCTATAGTGATATAGTGTTTTTGTTCAACTGCATTAGATCTATTTCAAAAAAGTGGAGTTAATAATTCAGTCATTATGGCATTATAGAAGCCCAAACAAATACATTTTTCTGACTGTGAATAAGTTTAGTATTTTTCACTGATGAAAAACTTGATATAGAAATACAACAAGCTAGGTTTACGGTCTTTCTCCTATTTAGCCTTTCTGAAAGCAAATTTTAGAAGAGATAAAGGGCAGACTGACTTCCAAGGTATTTGGCAGAGGTAATTACTGTAGGTAGAAGAGCACCTAACAAGATACAGTACTCTACAATTTACAGCAGTGTTTTTTAAACACTGCATCACAACCCAGAGTGTCATGATCAATTTAATAGTTAACAATGGGTATTTTATTTTTTATTTATTTATTTTTTAAGATTTAGTTTATTTGAGAGAAAGAGCGAGAGAGCACAAGCAGGGGGAGTGGCAGAGTGGAGAGTGAGAAGCAGGCTCCCAGCTGAGCAGGGAGCCAGCCTCTGGGCTCAGTTCCAGGACTCTGGGCTCATGACCTGAACTGAGCTTAACTGACTGAGCCACCCAGGCGCCCCAACAATGGGCAAAAAAAAAAAAAAGAATAAGAATGTCAAGTATCACTTGACAACAGTATATGTATCATCCATGAAACTTTTGGCTACATATTTACCTATGCTTGTTGCAATGAAAGGTGTTTGTTTTTTTACTGTGGATCATAGTCAAACAGTTTAAAAACCTGGGCATACAAAATGCTTTTATTTAATGTTCATGAAAACTGTGAAGCAGGCACACAATACCCATTTCATAGTACAAAAACATAGGTCCTAAGTGACTCACCCAATGTCATACAACTGGCAAATGATACGAATAAGCATTTTTTTAAATGCAAATGGAAATAAAATTCAACCTTACTAGAAATCAAAGAACTGCAAATTAAAACCATGAGTTATTTTTTCACCCGTCAAAACAGGAGACCTTTCTTTTAAATGAAAGATTTCAATGTTAGTGAGAGTTTAAGAAAACCTGACACTTGCAGAAGCAGCTGGTGGGAGTATAAATTAGTAAAGGTATCTGAAAAACACTTTGACAATGCATATCAAAAGCCTTTAAATTTTTGTGCATATCCTTTGACACAGCAATTCCATTCTAGGAATTTACCTCAAGGAAAAAATTATGGGTTATAATATGCAGACGTTTAGCTAGAGGGCTGTACCACCACACAGTCTATGATAACCAAAGGTTGTAAATTAAAATGTTCAATAATGTAAGACCATAAATTATGGTACAGCCATATAATGGAATCCTATATAGCCATTAAGAAAAGCTAGTAGTAGAATATTCAGTGACATAAGATGTCCAATACAGTCAATGAAAATAATTTATAAAATACTAAATACACTACAATTTAATTTTTGTTTAAGAATATATAGAAAAAAAACATGGAGGATATACTTATAGTCAGCCTTTGTTCCACCTCTCCTTCTCTCAACACAGAAATCAGAGTTATCATTCTAAAAACCCAAGCTAGCATTAAAATACTCTGGGGCAAAAAAAAAAAAAAAAAAAAAAGGGTGAGAGGGGTGCGGGTAAAGCAAGTAAAGCAAAAAGTAGATGGCTACTTGGGGCGCCTGGGTGGCTCAGTCAGTTAAGCGTCTGCTTTCAGCTCGGGTCATGGTCACAGGGTCCTGGGATCGAGCCCCGCGTCGGGCTCCCTGCTTAGCAGGGAGTCTGCTTCTCTCTCTGCCTACAGCTTCACCTGCTTGTGCCCTCTCTCTCTCTCTGTCAAATAAATAAATAAAATCTTTAAAAAAAAAAAAAAGTAGATGGCTACTGAAGTAGGTGGGATGATGGTTCAAGAAAGTTGTATTTTCATAATATTTTAAAATAATAAAATGTAAATAAGGTGGGTGATTCCTCAAAACCCTCCAATGGTTTCCCATCTCACTCAAGGTAAAAACCAAAGTCCTTAAAATGGTCTAAAGGCCTTCTACCAGTGTTTCTCAACTCTGGCTGTGTGAGAAAACGTTTACCCAGCCTCCAAGGGGATTCTCCTGTGTAGCCAGGAGGAAGAATCCCTACAGGATGTGGCCCCTGCCCCTCCCAACTCATTTGCCACTTGGTGTCTTTTACTCCAGCCACACTGGCCTTCCTGGTGTTTCTCAAACATGCTCAGCACTGCCTACCACAGGCCTTTGCCTGAAGAAGTACTCTATCATTTCCTCAGATCTGTCTAACATTTTCCTTTGCCTCTTCCAGCTGTTTGCTCAAATGTTACATTCTCAGTGAGGCCATCTGATTGCTCTCTGTAAAAGTGCAGCTCCTTCCTCCCCTTTTCCAGGATTCCCCAATCCCCTTCTTTTATTTTTCCCCCTGGTGTTTATTTACTGTTTCTCTCCTATAGCAAAAATGTTACCTCCTCAAGGGCAAGAATTATGTCTTTTTTTTTTTTTTAAGATTTTATTTATTTATTTGACAGAGACACAGCAAGAGAGGGAACACAAGCAGGGGGAGTGGGAAAGAGAGAAGCAGGCTTCCCGCAGAGCAGGGAGCCCGATGTGGGACTCGATCCCAGGACCCTGGGATCATGATCTGAGCCGAAGGCAGACGCTTAACGACTGAGCCACCCAGGCGCCCCAAGAATTATGTCTTTTTATTTTTTTTTTTTTAAAGATTTTATTTATTTATTTATTTGACAGAGAGAGACACAGCGAGAGAGGGAACACAAGCAGGGGGAGTGGGAGAGGGAGAAGCAGGCTTCCCGCAGAGTAGGGAGCCCGATGCGGGGCTCGATCCCAGGACCCTGGGATCATGATCTGAGCCGAAGGCAGACGCTTAACGACTGAGCCACCCAGGCGCCCCAAGAATTATGTCTTTTTAAATTATTGCTGTGTCCCCAGCAACTCAAATACCTGGCACACGTTAGGCACATAACGAATGAGTGAATGAATGAATGAATATATATCAAGACATACAGAGTTCTTCGTGGTGGGACATATAAGTAACTTTTTATCTCAATTTTTCAATATGTAAACATGTGCTATTTTGTAATAAGAAAGGAAATTTAAGCAAACAATTATAATGCAATATATCTGCTTGCTTTAAAAAACATAACTAGTAGAATGTTATCTTAGTGATTACACAGATAAATATATACGTTAACATTCAGTGAACTGTACATTTGCACACTTTACAAAATACAGGCCTCAAATTTTTTTAAAAAGTAAATGACAGTTAAAAATATTCTAGCCCTATGGATAATGGATTCATCCAGCAAATACAGATTTGGGAATACTCTTGCCCATAGGATACTTCCTTACAAATCAGCCACAAATCCCCACTGATGCAAATTTTTCCATCAACTAGGTCTGCTCAAAATTCGCTTATGATGTGTAACGATACCTAGGATTATCTTACACAAGTAACATATAACTACCTGTGTCACTTTGTGA
The DNA here is from genome assembly GCF_054177405.1 of Leptonychotes weddellii. NCBI lineage: Eukaryota > Metazoa > Chordata > Mammalia > Carnivora > Phocidae > Leptonychotes > Leptonychotes weddellii. The sequence goes on along the minus strand of NC_138375.1, from coordinate 87,001,794 downwards.
ACCAGGAAGCTTGTCCTATGAAATCACTTAAGATAGCAACTCAAAGAAAGCCACTCATTTCAAGCTGGAAAAGTTTCCTAATTGGTTCTTCTGGCTAACACAGCACAGAAGATCATGATCGTCTAACTAAATACAAATATTAGCTGAACCAATTGATAAACAGAAAAAGTACCAATTCTACTGAAGCCTTCGTGTTTGGCAGACATTTTGCAATATTTAAGTGGCTAATATCAAGACCCTAATTAAGGCTGCCTCATCCAACTATTTGGTGAACACCTAGGAACCAGTGTTCTCTTCAGTTCTTCTATAAAAGCCATACTCTGGAGTGCGGACTAAGTAGTAATACCTAGTCTTAAATCTCTTCCAGTCAAAAACAGCCTCTCATCATGTGAGAAAGAACTCTGGAGTCTCAATTGAATGCTTTTTTGAGACATTTGAGAAAAACAAGTTAGCCTTACTTCTCAAGGGAGAAGAGTGGTATTAACAAGAGTACTACAAACAGAAACATGAGCACAGCATGTCTCCTACAACATTTTACATCATGATAATAAAAATCATATCAGAAATAAAAATGGCTAGACTATGGAAAGGAATAAAAACTTCATATGAACTTATAAGCTAAGTCATAACACAAAATAGACACCTTCCTATCCCTAGTATCCTCACTCATTCACTCTTTTCTATTATTAAGGTACTTTCGCAGAAATATCAAAAGCATTTGCTTAAGAAACCTGTTAACTATTCCAAATTCTCTAAGACTAACACCCTCCCCCACTTGTAATACAGTCAGAAGGCAAATTTCTCCTTATCTTAACTCCCTCGAAGAAAGCCTCCACTGAATTAAGATTTATTTTTTATTTTTTTAAAAGATTTTATTTATTTATTTGAGAGAGAATGAGATAGAGAGAGAGCATGAGAGGGGGGAGGGTCAGAGGGAGCAGCAGACTCCCTGCCGAGCAGGGAGCCCGATGCGGAACTCGATCCCGGGACTCCAGGATCATGACCTGAGCCAAAGGCAGTCGCTTAACCAACTGAGCCACCCAGGCGCCCCTAAATTAAGATTTAGAGTTCTTCCTTGAGGGGTACCTGGGTGGCTCAGTTGGTTAAGCAGCCAACTCTTGGTTTCGGCTCAGGTCATGGTCTCGCAGTCATAGGTTCAAGCCCCGCATCCATCTCTGCACTCAGTGCAGAGTCTGCTTCGGCTTCTCTCCCCCTCTCCCTCCAGCTCATGTTCTCTCTCTCTCTCTCTCTCAAATAAATAAATAAAATCTTAAAAAAAAAAAGTTCTTCCTTGAATCTTTTAACAGATTGATAAAAGAAACTCCTACTGAATCCCCATGTTACTCAGTATCTCCTATGTCCATGCTAGGGAAAAAGTCTGCTTGCTGTGATATCCAAACAAGACTACAATGCAACACACTTCTCAATCATTTGCCAACAAACTCAGCCATGTTCTGTTTTCCACCCAGTAATGATGTTATCTCAGGTATCTGCTATATCTATTCATCTGCTTCTTTTCAACACTGTATTTTCAACTATCCTGCTTTAACATCTTCTTGATTTTCCAAATTACTGGAAAGTCTGTAGAAACTAAGAGCTTACAGATTTAATATCATAAAAACTGAACAGCTTCAACACTAGCTTTTGAATTTTAAAAAGTCAATGACAAAAAAAATTCAGTTTTTAACCTTTTGCAATTGGTATGATGTGAAATCTCAACAACTTCTCTTGTATAAATTAATGAGCACACAAATTAACACTATCATCCTTTATGCCAAAGGAGGAAAGCCGCAGATTGGGTGATTCAACCTGAGAAATTCAGGTATGTCATTCTTAAACCTGAAAGCAAAAGCCTAAACTTATAAATGGGTATGTGGTCAACTCTTTGTTCATAACTAACATTTCTGAAGGCTTACCACACAGTCAGACACGGTTATAACCAGTATCCCTGTGCTACTAAATCCTCTCAGCCTTTATGAGGTAGACACTATTATCCCGCTCTTGAAGATGAGGAACCTAAGGTATATGGAGGGTAATGTGCTAAGATGACACACGGTAATGCTGGCACACAATTATAATTTAGCTCTAGAGCGCCCAACTTTAACCTATACCGACTCCGTGGATGGGAAAAGAATTCTTCTGTCAGGTCGACCTGCGCTCATGCTGTAACCAAATGTGTGCCTGGCCCTTCCCTATGATTTTGTTGACGGAAGTGGGATAGTATGCGACACAACCATGATGACTATGCATGCTGAGCGCTGTTAGGAGTACTTAAGCGTTTTCATGGGATGTATGCATGTGCACTGGTATCACCTGCGTGTTGCTTGTGTTTTGAAAGCAGTCTGTACTCTAACACTTCACTGGCATTACAGTGTGGTTTAGAAGAATCCAGTAACTTATTATTTTTTTTAAAGATTTTGTTTATTTATTTGACAGAGAGAGACACAGCGAGAGAGGGAACACAAGCAGGGGGGAATAGGAGAGGGAGCAGCAGGCCTCCCGCAAAGCAGGGAGCCCGATGTGGGACTCGATCCCAGTACCCTGGGATCATGACCTGAGCCGAAGGCAGACGCTTAACGACTGAGCCACCCAGGCGCCCCTCCAGTAACTTATTTTTAGTCATGCCAATTATCACAGTTCTTGAGCTTTCCTTCTGCAAGGAAATAGAACTCTTTGATCTGTATTTTGATAGAATGACTCCACTTCTGTAACAGAAGACAATAACAAAAACAACATTACGTAATAATAACGTTAGCCTGTGTGAGGTGACAGCATTGGTCTTTGAGACTAGAAGTTATTAACTCCAAATTATCTCATAACTGCTTCAGATACTGGCTAAATTTCATCACATATGGTATTTCTGAAAAGGATTGCATGACAGGAAGAGTATGTATATTTTGACAAACTAGAAGCTAGTTTGTTTACATGTGCAAAAATACTTTCTACTTTCTCTCCATTGTTTTTTCTATCTTGGTTTCTTTTTTGCAAAAACATCTAAAAATTTAATCCTTCCAGCATTTTAGTGAATAGCTTACCTCAGATAAAAGAGTTTTTTCAGGAAAATGTTTCCTTTAGGTTTTCGTAATTTTTTTTAAGATTTTATTTACTTGAGAGCAAGAAAGAGAGAGCAAAAGAGAGAAAGGGATAGCAAGAGAGAGCACGAGGGAGGAGGAGAGGAAGAAGCAGGCTCCCTGTGAGCAGGAAGGCCAATGCAGGGCTCGATCCCAGGACCCTGAGATCATGATCTGAGCAGAAGGCAGATGCCCAACAAACTGAGCCACCCAGCTACCCATCCTTTCAGTTTAAAAAATTTAAATCACTAGCTAATTGTACTGTGGGGAAGTTGTGTATACTTTCTATAAAAGCTATCTGAGCCATTACAGAATTTGCACACACACAGTGAGAAAAGCTAAATTTCATAAAAACAGGTTTTGTAAAATGGGTTGTATGAACTACCTTAGAAAGTACTTATAAATTCTCTGAAAATGATGTGACTTTTTTAAAAAAAGAATTATTTAATTGAGAAAGAGAGAGAGAGGGAGTACATGAGTGGGGGGAGGAGCAGAGGGTGAGAGAAAGGGGAAGCAGACTCAGTGCCCACTAAGTAGGAAGCCCATGAGATCCCATGACCCTGAGAGATCATGACCTGAGCTGAAACCAAGAGTTGGAGGCTCAACCGACCGAGCCACACCTAGGCACCCCAATGATGTGACTTTTAAGACAGTCTTTCTTGTGAATCACCACAACTAAATACTTGTGGACACAGGCAGAAAAAAACATATTAAACTGACAGGCTTTTAAAATATAGGACTCTAACATTTGAAAAATGGATTTGTTGATATCCCCTTGAAAAAAGTGTGGAAGGCTGAATAGTGCCCCCAATGATATGTAGGTCCTAATACCTAAAATCTGCAAATGTTACTTTATTTTGCAAAGGAACATGGCAGCTATGATTAAGTTAAGGCTCTTCAGATGGAAAGATTCTTCTGGATTATCTGGGTGAACCCTAAATGTAATTTAATCACAAGTGTCCTTATAAGAAGGTGGCAAAGGGAGATTTAACTCCTGAAGAAGGTTATGGGACAGAGGGAGAAGAGAAAGAGATTGGAAGAGGTGTAAACTGCTGCCTTTGGAGATGAAGAAAGAGGCCATGAACTGTGAATGCAAGGAATGTAACTCCAGGAGCTGGAAAAGGTTAAGGAAGCCATTCTCCCCCAGAGCCTCCTGAGGGACTGCAGCCCTGCTGATACCTTGATTTCACTACCAGTAAAACAGACTTTGGACTTCTGACATCTAGAATTGTAAGAAAATAAATGTGTGTTGTTGTAAGCCACCAACTTTGTTTTGTTACAGCAGACACAGAAAACTAACACAGTAACAGATGACACAGTAGTCCCTGCCCCCACCTGCAAGAGGTTTCAAGACCCTCAGGGGATGCCCGAAACCACAGATAGTACCTAACCCTAAATATTCTGTGTTTTCCCCTATATGTGCCTATTATAAGTTTAATTTATAAATTATGCACAGTAATGGGGCACCTGGGTGGCTCAGTCATTAAGCGTCTGCCTTCGGCTCAGGTCATGATCCCAGGGTCCTGGGATCGAGCCCCTCATCGGGCTCCCTGCTCGGTGGGAAGCCTGCTTCTCCCTCTCCCACTCCCCCTGCTTGTGTTCCCTCTCTCGCTGTGTCTCTCTCTCTGTCAAATAAATAAATAAAATCTAAAAAATAAAATAAATTAGGCACAGTAAGAGATTAAGAACAATAACAAATCATAAAATAGACTATAATGTAATAAATGTTAGGTGCTGTGGTCTATCACAAAACAATCTTATTATACTGTACTCCCCGCCTGGTGATGACCTGAGATGATAAAATGCCTGCGTGATGAGACGAAGTGAGGGGAATGACGTAGGCGCTGTGACCTAGTGTGAGGCTACTATGGCCCTTCTGACGGTATATGAGGAGGAGGATCACCTGCTTCAAGATTGCAGTTGACTGCAGGCAACTAAAACCGCTCAAAGCGAAACCATGGATAAGGGACTAAAGTACAAATCTTCATGCAGTTTAAATCTATTAACTCTCCACCATTTATAGAATTAATTTATTCTAAACTCTGTTAAAAATAAGTTTCTGATTATATTTCTCAAATAACAGGTTTACTCAGGAGGGGAAGAATTCCTAAAAAACAGCATAAAATCTTAATAGAAGCAATTCTGAATAGATTAAAGCACTTTGGGGCAAGTTGTTTACCAACTGGGTATCTTCAACTGCAGTGTAATTTGATAAAAATTAAAGCTCAGGAATAACAAATTATTGCTATGGGAAGAGTTAAGAGTAATTGCTTGAGAATAACAAGTATAGTTGAGTAGTGACTATTTTTCTCCCCATTTTACTAAACATCAAATTAACATGTGATCCAGAAGTAGCATTGTTGCAAAAATGAAACAGTTGAAGGAAGGGCAAAGGTGAAAAAAACCCAATATTTTGTTGAATTCCTATCACGTGTAAATACCTTATATGTCCATAAATAGATACATACATATATGTATATATATTCTCATTTCATCTCAAAAGGACATTAAGAGATAAAAGAAGTTTAAAAAAAAAAAAAAGACTTATTGGAAGTGGGGGAGTTTAACTAATTGGCCAAAGGCCATAGCTAGTTCTGTTATTTCTGGGATTCAAATGCAAGCCTAAATCCAAAGCCCATGACTTTTCACTATTCCCAAATCAGAGAATGGTGTCTGGTAATGAAAACCAGACTTAAATTTCCTTTTTCTTTACTTCTGAATAACTCAGTAACCAACTCAAAATCTCCTAAATTATAGATTTTTGTTATGTCATGCTAATAAAATTCATACTATTTCCTCACTTCCTCTAAGACAAGCGTTGTAACTATACAAGTTATTATCTCCATATAATTATTAGAAAAAAATCCTACTTCTTTCATTAGACCCTTCTATAAGGACATTTAAAAAACACAAAAATATTCAGCACTCAAATTCTAAATATCTAACACTCAAAAGTAAAATACAATCAGTACAAAATCAATCAAGAGAAACAGACACATAAATGACATTGATGATAGGACAAGTAGACAAGGACAAAAAAAAAGTTATTGTAACTATAGCCCACACGGTTCAAGAAAGCAAAGGAAAGCATAAGCATGTTAAGGAGAGTCTTGAAGATATATAAAAGCCCCAAATCAATTTTCTAGAGCTGAAAAATATACTAGATGAAATTAACAGCTAACTAGGCATTGCAGGAGGGGAAAAAAAAAGTTAATTTGAAGATATAGAAATAGAAACTACTCTAAATAAAGCACAGAGGGAAAAAAAAACACTGAAAAAACAAGGGTATCAATGTGATTATTATAAAACAATTCCGACTAGCTTAATATACATGCACTTGAAGTCCTCAAAGATGGGAGGGATGGAAAAAATATTTGAAGAAATTATGGTTGAAAAATTTCCAAATTTGGTATAACACCATAGACCCAAGCAGCTCAACATATGTGAAGCACAAAGAAACATGAAGAAACCTATACCAAGGGACATTATAATTAAATTGCCTAAAACCAATGATAAAGAGCAAATCTTAAGGGGTCAGAGTGGTGGGGCACGTTAACATACAGAGGAACAAAGATAAGAATGACAGCAGACTCACTGGAAAAACACAAGCTAGGAGACAGCAGAACAACATCTTAAAATTACAGAAAGGAAAAAAACTCATCAAAAATTCTCTACCCAGATAAAATTCCTGCAAAAATGAAAGTGAATTTACAGAAATGAAAAGGTCTTGGAACTAGTCAGATACGATGTTTATGTAACATTGTGAATGTAATAAATGCTATACACCTTAAAATGGTTAATGGTTACTTTCATGCTATATGAATTTTATCTCAAAAAAATTTTTTTAATTTTTATTTTTTTTAAGATTTTATTTATTTATCTAACAGAGAGAGAGCGAGCGAGAGCAGGAACACAAGCAGGGGGAGTGGGAGAGGGAGAAGCAGGTTTCCTGCCGAGCAGGGAACCCAATGTGGGGCTCGATCCCAAGATCCCGGGATCATGACCTGAGCCAAAGGCAGACACTTAACGACTGAGCCACCCAGGCACCCAACATTTTTTTTTTTTAAAGTAAAGGTGAAATGATTTTCTCAGACACACAAAAGTTGAAAGAATTCATCATCAGTTGACCTGTACTATGAGATGGTATTAAAGAGAAGTATCAGGGAGAAGAAAAGGATATCATCTACATATTTGGATCTACTCAAAGGAATACAGAGCACCAAAAATGGTAAATATGTGAGTAAATATAATATTTTATTCTTAATTTAAAAATCTCTTTAAAAAACAACTGACTGTTCAGCAAAAAGTAATCACAATGTATTGTGGGGTTTATATTAGAAGTAAAATGTGTATCAATAGTACAAAGGTAGAAAATAATACTATACTACTGTAAGGTGCTTATTATAATGTGAAGTAATGCAATATCACCTCAAGGTAGTCTGTGATAAGTTATACAGTTGACCCTTGGACAACACAGAGGTTAGGGCTGCTGACCTCCTGTGTGGTCAAAAGTCAATGTCTAACTTTTGACTTCCCCAAAAGTTAACTAATAGCCTACTGTTGACCAGAAGCCTTAACAATAACATAAACAGTTAATTAACACATATTTTGTATGTTATATGTATTATACACTGTATCCTTACAATAAAGTTAGAAAAAAGAAAAATCTTAAGAAAAAACACAATTATAGTACTGTACTAATTGAAAAAAATCTGCATATAAGTAAATCTGTGCAGTTCAAACTGGTGTTGTTCAATGGTCTGCTGTATACTATAAACTCTAAAGTATCACTTAAAAAAAGGAACCTAGAGATATAGTTAGTAAACCAATAAAATAAATAAAAAGAACCATAGGGGTGCCTGGGTGGCTCAGTCAGTTGAGTGTCTGCATTTGGCTCAGGTCACGATCAGGGGTCTTGGGATCAAGCCTGATGCCCACATTGTGGTCCCTGCTCAGTAGGGGGTCTGCTTCTGCCCCCCCCTCCTTCTGCCCCTCCCCCCTCTTCGTGTGCACATGCTTTCTCTCTCAAATAAACAAAATCTTTAAAAAAGGAACCATAAAAGGTATTCAAAAAAGTCTGCCAAAGTAAGTTAAAAGAGAGAAGAGGGAGGGGAACAAAAAACAAACAAAAAACAAAACCAAAACAGATGGGACAAACAGAAGCAAAATGGCAGACTTAAACCCAATTGTATCAATAATGATATTAAATGTACATGGTCTAAACACCCCAGTTAAAAGGCAGAGTTTATCAGATTGCATATAAAGCAATACCCAACTATATGATGCTTACCAAAAAAAACATTTTTAAAATCACTTAAAATATAAAGACAAATATAGGTTAAAAGTAAGAGGATAAAAAATATATACTTTGCAAACACTCATCTTAAATCTACTCCCATCCCCAGACTGCAAGCTCCAAGGAGGCAGGAGCCATGTGCATTCTGTTCACTCTTAGGTCTCCAATACCCAACAAGGTGACATGAAATATTTAAGTGAATGAAAGCCTTTATAATTTGTGGACACTTCTACCCCACATTACTATTCCAGCCTTACAATATCCGAGGTATCAACAGCTATTCCTCCTATTATCTGTATCCCACTGTCTATTCTCTTTTCCCCATCCAATCACCAGGAGGCTGAGAAACCAGTAACCAATTTTTTTAGATTTGTGCCAAAAGTGAAAGAACAATGGTTCTGAGTGAGGGTCTGGCTAGGTTTCCTCGAGTAAAAAACATCTATCTGGCTGCTCTGAGAGCACTGAATATTTCCTAGACTATCATTCTTCTTTGTCAGACCAGCAAAAAACCTCTTGCCATGAACTGGATACTAGAAAAATAAGGGAAGAGAAGATGTATTTGTGGGTTTGAGTTTTAAAAGGATAGAGAGTATAAGCAGGGATTCAGCTATTCAAACTGCTTACTCCACCCACCCCCTCTCCCCCACAAAATTAATACATGCACATTTCTCCTCTCCAGCCCATCCTCACCCCAACCTAGGCAGTAGGACATGAAATATGAGGAGTTAAAGGACAGACTCCTGGTGTTTCTGTAACTGTTTTCTTCCTTCTACAAAGTTTGGGATATGCTTTTCCTAGTGGAACTGTGATACATGGTGTTAAGATTTTTTTTAAAAGGGGCACTTGGGTGGCTCAGTCAGTTAAGCGTCTGCCTTTGGCTCGGGTCATGATCTCAGGGTCCTGGGATTGAGCCTCACAGGCTGAGCAGGGAGCCTGCTTCTCCCTCTCCCTCTTCCTGCCGCTCCCCCTGTTTGTACTCTCTCTGTCAAATAAATAAGTAAATAAATAAATAATAAATCTTAAAAAAAAAAGATAGAAAGACTTACTTATTTTAGAGAGAGAGAGAGTGTGTGAGGGGAGGGGCAGAGGGAGAAAATCTCAAACAGGCTCCCCACTGAGCACAGAGTCCAACTTGGGCTTAATCTCAGGATCCTGAGAACATGACCTGAACCAAAATCAAGAATCAGACACTCAACTGACTGAGCCACCCAGATGCCCTGAGGTTAAGATATTTAAGTTACAAATAATTCACTTTAACATTTCAACAGGTTTTATGCATGGTACTAGGTGCATAACATGGTCTAGCCTTCATGGACTTCAGGAGAGAATTATGAACTATTATCAGTGTTGCCAAGGAAAATAAAGAGCTATGAGAAAGAGTACACAAAAGGAATGGAAGAAGATGGAACTAATTTAGATTGGGTAGCCAGTTAAAGACTGAGAATCAGAGTGATAATAGCATTTCAGACTCAGACAACAGCATGTGTGTAGCAAAACATGTTTTCAAAAGATGGCTGGAATAGTACGTCTGTTCTTCTAGGACCTTGTCATCCCCCTACCAGGAGGTAGAGTCTAGGTCCATTCCTTTTTTTTTTTTTTTTTTAAGATTTTATTTATTTGGTGGGGCACCTGGGTGGCTCAGTCGTTAAGCGTCTGCCTTCGGCTCAGGTCATGATCCCAGGGTCCTGGGATCGAGCCCCACATCGGGCTCCCTGCTCAGCAGGAAGCCTGCTTCTCCCTCTCCCACTCCCCCTGCTTCTGTTCCTGCTCTCCCTATCTCTCTTTCTGCCAAATAAATAAATAAAATCTTAAAAAAAAAAAAGATTTTATTTATTTGAGAGAGAGCAAGCATGAGTGGTGGGGAGGGGCAGAGAGAGAGGGAGAAGCAGACTTCTTGCTAAGTAGGGAGCCCGTCATTCGATCCCTGAACTCCAGGATCATGACCAGAGCCGAAGGCAGACTCTTAACCGACAGCCACCCAGGAGCCCCTATGTCCATTCCTTTTAAGCTTGAGTAGACCTTTATGACTGTCTGGACCAAAATAATGAGGCAAAAGTGACACTGTGTGAATTTAGAGGCCAGGTTGTAATAGGCCACAGCATCAGCCTGGTTCTCTTAGGGCACTTACTTTCAGAACTTGACCACCATGCTTTGAGTAAAGCCAATCAGCCTATGGAGAAGAAACAAGGCCCTTAGCCCTGGCTGAGTTCTCAGTCAAAAGCAAACACTATCTTGCCAACCATATGAGCAGATGAGCCACAAAGAGCAGAGATGAGCCATCTCTACCAAGCCCTATCCCAAGTTCCAAATTCATGAACTGATTAAATAACTGCTATTACTTTAAGACACTAAATTTTGGGTGGTTTATTATATAGCAAGAGATAATCAGAACAATGTGCAAAGATCTTGAAGCTGGCAAGAACTTGGCAGTTCCAGAAACTGTAAAGTACAGTGTGGCTTAAACACAGATATTGGAAATGACAGCACCAACATTGGCAGCAACTGACAGCAAACACTAAGTGTTTGTTACATAGGCATTATGTTACATAGGCATTGTTCTAAGTGACTCATATGTATTATCTAATCACTGCAATCCTGTTGGTAGGTATTTTTTTTTTTTTAAGATTTTATTTATTTGACAGAGAGAGACACAGCGAGAGAGGGAACACAAGCAGGGGGAGTGGGAGAGGGAGAAGCAGGCTTCCCACAGAGCAGGGAGCCCGATGTGGGGCTCGATCCCAGGACCCTGGGATCATGACCCGAGCTGAAGGCAGACGCTTAACGACTGAGCCACCCAGGCGCCCCTGTTGGTAGGCATTCTTAAAACACTGATTTTACATGTGGAAAAACAGAGGCACAAAATAGTTGAATGACTTGGCCAAGATCACACACTCAGGCAACACTCAGGCAGTCTAGTGCAAAAGCTTATGCTATGAATAATGCCATACTGCTTCTCAAAGGACAGAATGGCATAAAATGAAGTGTAGAAAGGCAGATCAAGGCCAGGTTATGCAGATTTTATAGAACACGGTAGAAAGTATAGGTATTAGTCTTTGAGTAATGGGACACTATTAAAGAGTTTTAACCAGAGTGGTATGTGATTCAATTTATATCTAAAAGATCACCCTGGCTGCATGTGAAAAACAGATTAGAAGAAAGGCAATAATGTTTGACAATAAAGTACTCCTTGAGAATAAAATTAAGAAGAACTACAATATAATGGTTTTATGCAAAGAATATAATGGATGGGTCAAGATGATTGACACTGAGCCCCATGATCAACTTTAACATACAAAAAAAAAGAAATGCCAAGAAATTTTTATGTGCCTTCTGTTGTAATACAACACACCAGAAGAATACCACACCACCTGACATATTCTTGTGAGGGAAAGGGGGAAATTCAAAGCTGAATCCAGTCAAGCCTAGATTTAGCTACAAGTTTACCAGAAATAAGAGAACAGAGGAACATGTTAAATGACACCATAAGAATACAGCCTGCCAAATCCAGAATGTGGAAAATTTCTAGATGACAAATTTAATAAACAGCAATTAGAGATAGGTGGCTGTTAGAGATTGAAAGACTGAAGAAATGTATCAACCAAATGCAATTTTATAGGTAAAATTATATGATGTCTAGACGTGCTTTAAAATAATATGAAGGGGGACAGGCAGTACAAATGAAACAATATATACCATATGTATGTTACTTGTTCAAGCACGGTGAAAGATGCATTGGGGTTAATTATACAATTCTCTTTAGGTTTTTATATGTTTAAAACTTTCCATAACACAGAGTTTAAATTTAAAAAATATAGGGGCACCTGGGTCGCTCAGTTGGTTGAGCATCTGCCTTCATGATCTCAGGGTCCTGGAATCAAGCCCCACATCAGGCTCTCTGCTCAGCCGCCAGTCTGCTTCTTCCTCTCTCTCTCTGATTGCTTTCACTCTCTCTCAAATAAAAAAATCTTTTAAAAAATTAAAAAATAAGAATAAAAAATTTAGGAATCTATCTACACTACTCAAATCCAACCAAGATGATGCTGAAAACTCAGGCAGGAATTACTGGGCTAATGACTAAGCATAAAACCTTAAGTGTTTTACTTTCTTCTTCAAGAAGACACAACAGGAAAGCAGGTAACTATGTAAGTTAGAAAAAGGGATTTCTGAGAGGTGGTTAGGCAGTGCCTCTAGCACTCTCTGAGGGACAAGGAGCCCTGATGTAACTGGGTGGCAAGTGGAGATCAATGTATAAGTCGCAGCACTGGACATCCAACAAAGTACAACCTTCAAGCAACCTTCTGATTACAATCTGGCTCCCACTGTGGCACTTTTTTTTTCTGTGGGAGAGGATGTAATTTTAATGACTTATTCATAAATAATTAACTAATAAGTTGCCATTCCAGTTTATGTTTCAGTCTCTTGAGTTTTCATAGGGTAAACTTAGTCCACAGTGCCCAAAATCAAACATCCTAAATAGTGAACTTAAAAGACCAGACTTTATAATCTGATAACCACACCAAAATATTATGAACTTTTCACCATGACCCTTTCTCTATGTTGTTATATGTCCTTCACAAATAGATCACGTCTTATCTTTGTTGGTTTTTTAACTTAACGTTTCAGATATTAAACTCCAAACTGAGTAATTTAACAATATCTGATTTTAAGATTCCCATAATTGGTGACCAATATTTAATAAAAAGACTAAATCAGCTATTTAAATACTTTTCTGTAAACTTAATAAGATGATCAATAAGATGGCTTAACTACAGTTTTCATAAAAACGGTATTATTTAAATTTGATTTATTTAATTTTATCTTATAAAATTATAGTAGAATTAGAGTGATTATTCCTATCATACACAATATTCAAACCTCAAGTTCCTTACTGAGAAGTAATATTTTCATGATTCCATCAAGGCCCCCAAATCAGCATAATATTTCAAGACAATCGATGAAATTAGAACATTAAACAGATAATTGCTTTGGACATAAAACAGAAGAGAAGGATGATTTTTTTTTTTTTTTTTAAGATTTTATTTGAGACAGAGAGAGAACACGAGTAGGGGGAGAGGGGCAGAGGGAGAAGAAGAGGGAGAAGCAGGCTCCCTACCAAGCAGGGAACCCCATGTGGGGCTTGATCCCAGGACCCTGGGATCATGACCTGAGCCGAAGGCAGATGCTTAATGACTGAGCCACCCAGGTACCCCGGGGAGGGATGATTTTAATGGGTATTTGATGAGAAGAGGATGGAAAAATCCCATCAACTTATTTTTGGCCTTCAGTAGTACCAAAGCTTAAATTTTTTTTCATGTTCCCTATTTAGATGTTTAAAAAAAAATTCAGTTGGGTACCAGAAGCTTAACTGTATAAAAGCCACAGTAATAACAGCTGTGATTTACTGAGTAGTTACTATGTGCGTTACACTGTTTTAACAACTTTGCTTGTATTTTATCTTCTAATCTTCACAATTCCATCCCCATTTTACAGAAGAGGAAACTGAGACATACAAACTTAAGTAACCTGCCCAAGATCACAGAGCTAAAGGGGATCAATAATTTAAATTCAGTCACTGGCTGGCTCAAGAGACCTCACCTGATTGCTAAACCACCCTGTGCCGTGCTAGGCTTTACCACAAGCTACATCGTCTGTGGCTGAAAATCTACTTCCTAAGTTTAAAACAAACAAACAAACAAACAAACACTTAAAAAAAAAAATGCTACAAGTGCCATCAATTTAGAGTTTGATGATGTCATTACACTTTATACAACAAAGTATAAAGTAAAATTTATTTCATCTTGAAGCCTGATTCTTAATTCTATAAAAAAGAAAAACACAGCTCAATTCACAAGTTAAGCCATATTCCTTCAGCATGAAAGTCCCCATAAAAAATAAAATGCTATCCAAGCTGTCATGATAATAAGATTAAGATCAGCAAAGGAGTACAGGTACTCTGAGTGACTAGAAAGAGAACAAAAGCCTACCCTGTCCAGAAAGACTAAAAGTATTTACATTTATCAAGAGTAAGACAGACAGGATAAGTTAAAGCTACAAAACTGCTTTCAAAATAGTAATCTACTGAGTTCTTAGTAGGAATCTGAGCGATGTTCAAGTGCTTATGCCAATCAATTAACTTCTGTGACTTTCCCAGGTATGAAAGAAGAAAAAATGTAAACACACCTCTACACTCTGGTTATGCAATGAGTGCCTGTGTGTTGTGTATGGTATGTCTATAGGGCACAAGTGAGAAATGAGAAGATAAATATTAAATGTAATCCCAGACTTCAGAAGAGCTCCAATACTTTGCACAGCACTAGGTTTCAGGATGTTTTCCACAGAAAAGACATCAAATGTTAAGAAATGGGTGGTAGTCTGGCAAACTTAATACTTACTAGGTTGGTTTCCTAAAATAATAGATCTCTCACCCAATCTAAGAGCTAATTTTAGCTTCACATGATGCTTCTGCTACATTTGATCCTGGCTACCCATTTCTTAAAACTTCTTTTCTTGGCTTTTTGGCCCTATTCTCTCACTGTTTTAGCCTGGCAGCTTTCTCTTTTGCCTGTCCCTTAAATGACTATTCCCCTAGAGAGACCTCATCTGCTCTTTTCTATAAATACCCTGAATGAGCTCATCCACATTCATAGTTTCAACCAATACTCACAAATTCTACTGACTCCCAAAACTCTACCCACAGCCCAGTTCTTTTTACCTGAAGTCCAGACCTGGATATCCAACTAGAAGACATTCCCACATGGACAGCCATAAATATATAAACTTTTACCCAATTTGTCATTTCACCTCACTGCAAACTTCTCCTGGTTCCCTATCTCAACTAACTGCTGACCAAGCCAATCTCCTTATCACTTTCTATCTATACAATTCATTGTCAACTCCTATGTACCACTACATAAATCTCTTTTGAATTCAGCCCCTGTTCTATGTTAACACAAGACATTATTCTTAACTAAATTGCTATAATTAACCTATTGCACAATTAAACTTGAGGGTCTCCAAGACCTCCAGACATTTCTCACACACATTTCCCTCCCCCAAGTCCAAAACTTCTTCCATACTGCAACGTGAGTAGTTAATATAAAACACAAACATAGTAATAACTCTACCAGCTTAAAATTGTTCCTTTGCTCACTATCACTTAAAGCAATGGCCTCCAAGTGGGGTAAAGTTTTTTCCTCTTTCATTTCTATTTTTTGTTTTATGATAACTCTGTATGTACATATATACACACACAGAACATTTAATGTAAATGTATACACATGAAGGAATATGCTTCAAGTCTTTTATTGATATGGGCACTTCAAAAATATGGAGACCACTAATTTAGAGGAAAAATATAATCCTCTAATATGACACATAGTTATCATATGGCCCTGAACGAACTTTTAATCAAGTCTACTTTTATACTGTATATGAATTATGCCAAACTACCTTAACTTTCTAACTAGCATACATCACTTTTAAGTGCCACCCCTCTTCCTGAATTGCCCTAATATCCACTCACATATGTTCCGACTTCCCATTACCCACCCTCCCTATCAACTCACCTCTTCTTTAAGTCTCAAAACAAACTTAACTGGCTATGTGAAGCTTTCTTTGACTTTACCAGGTGCAGATGGGCACTTCCTTCTCCGTGCTCTCAAACACAATGTGCATCTCTATTACAGCAGTAATGTAATTTCTTGTTTACGTGGCTGTCTACTCATCTTTGTATTGCCAGTGCCTAGCATGACTCATGGCACAAATTAAGTGCTTAATGTTTGTTACAAGCGCTCAAGAGGCACAGTGTTAGGGGACAAACTGCAGCGATGCCTTAGTTACCCAAAACAGTTGAGAGAGTAAGTGCTTTGTTTTGCTGAGGTTTGGGTTGATGATCAATTTTAACTTTTTAATTTTATCTTACATCATGCATTGAGTTTTCAGGTGTTGGTAACAGGGAGAGATTTTGAGAAAGTCAACACTATCATTTACCAAATTCTAATCAATTAATCATCAATAGTGTCAACACATTCTGAAAGACACCTTATATAAATTCAAATGCTAAGGCTCAGTGATTCTGGTTAAACATAACAATTAATTGCATACATTTATCTTCCTTTTCTGAAATTCCACTAAAATGTAAGTGAAGGAAAAAACAAGGTATAAACCTATTAACATCAAAGAATAGAAGTGACACCAGTGCATAAGTAATTCTAATACAGTTTTGAAAGATGGGATTTTAAAAGAAGGAATACTACCTGACTTGGCAAAGTCAAGGAAACTAAATTGCCTGCAAAGAGGGAACTAATAAGTGAACTTGCTGGCTAGAATTTATAGGCAATGGGGCTGCAGAAGAGTACAAGGCACGGGGCTGAAAACTGGGAATTGACTGAAAATTTAAATAACAGAACAATTAATAGAGCTCCCCCCCAATAACAGAAGACAAAGGTGGGGCGGGGCCTACAATAGGAGCATTAAGAGAAAGGCTGCCTATTAAACCATGGCCTTTCAAAAACTCTCCCCTTTGTGCTTTTCGGATTACAGCAGTTAATATGCCACTTAGATTACATACAGAAGAAAATACCTTGCTTTCAGAATGCCAAGAGGTATACATACTGGAAGATCATTCTCTAGATAAAATGAACCATCTCAGAGAACAGACCTCTACTTACTGACACTTGGGGACCACCCAAGAAAAAAGACCACTACCTAAATGCTGAACATGAAATCCACTAATGACAGGCCTCACTGAGTCACAAAGAGCTTTGAATCAGCTTTCCAGTATCTCACTCCAATGCATAGCTGAGGATCACCAGATAGTCCAGGAAAGTTTCCAACATGATAGGAACTAAACAAAACATACAAGAACGCAAAAAAGAGAATTTAGGTAATAGAAAACAAAACTTCAAAACACTATAAATGTCCTCAAATAAGATATTGAGAAAGAGCATTTGCAAATTAAAATTTATACGGAAATTAAAAATCCAATAGATGTGTTAGAAGATGGAAGTCAAAAAATTTCCTTATGAGGCAGAATAAATAAAAGGGAAAAGATGGTAGAAAAGACAAAAAGAAGTCTACCATCCAACTAACAGAAAATTCATAAACAGAAGAGAGAAAATGTTTACGTAGATTTTTTTGTAATAGAAGAAAATCTCCCAAATTTAGGGAAGTCGACCAGATTCAAATGGCCCAAAAGACCAAAAGAGCAAATGGTAAAAAAAATAGTAAAAAACAAAACGTACAAACAAAACCCCCCCACACCATATCATCATGACATTTCTGATCAGTAGAGAAAAAAAAAATCCTAAAACCTTTCATGGTTGGGGGGGCGGGCGTAATACATGAAGGAACAGAATCAGAAACAAGCAGGCTTTCAACAGGAACACTGTAAGACACTTGAATAGGTCAGTGCCCTCATAATGAGAGGACATCATTTCCTCTCTACAGATCTTGACTCAAAAAAGGAGGGGGCAGAGGAGACTTTTTTTTTTTTTTTAAGATTTTATTTATTTATTTATTTATTTGAGAGAGAGAGAAGGAGCAGGGGAGGGAGAGGGAGAAGCAGACTCCCCGCTGAGCAGGGAGCCCAATGTGGGGCTCTATCCAGGACTCTGGGACTCTGGGATCATGACCTGAGCCGAAGGCAGACGATTAACCAACTGAGCCACCCAGGCGCCCCAAGAGGAGACATTTTCAATAAATTGGTCTCAAAAGTCATCTCCTACCTAGCCATTTTCAGGTAACTACAGGAAAATGAGCTTCAGTAAAACAAAGGGGTAAACCAAGAAAGAAAACCGTGTCCAGGAATAAGAAGATATAATTGCAAACAAATAAATAGGAATATAGAGAGAGGAAGGTTTAGGATGAGAACTACATAGTATGCCTAGAGTATCCAATCCATACTGCATCAGGAGTGCAGAGGGCTATAGATTTTTTTAAAGTTAAAAAAAATGGAATGGTTATGTTGATATTTGAGCATTTGGATAACATCCATGGACACATGATGTGGGGTAGCAAGCAGAATTCTAAGATAGCCCCAAGATTATTGCCTCCCGGTGGACACACTGCATAAAACTCTTTCCTTGAGTATGGATAGAAAGGTGGAAGAGGATGGGATACCACAGAGGTGATCAGGGTCACTAATTTATTGACTTTTCACTTAACCAAAAGGGAGATCGCCCAGTTATCCTGGGTAATCCTGACTTAAGTGAGTCCTTTCAAAGAAGATGAAGCACTGGAAAGGGGCTCCTCCTGCTGGCCTTAAAGACACAGCTTCTGAGTTCTGCATATGCAAGGAAATGAATTCAGCCAACAACCACATTAGTTTTGAAGATGACAAAGATCCATAAATGTGTGTTTAGTCCCAGCTGCCATCTTGACTGCTGTCTTGTGAGACCCTGAGAAGATCCAATTAAGGTGCCAGGCTCCTGACTCACAGAAACTGTGAGATAAACGTATGTTGTTTTAAGCCACTAAAATTGTGGTAATTTGTCACAGCAATAGAAACCTAAAACTATGGCATGTGGACAAACTTAAGGATATCCAAGCAGAATAAACAACCCCAAAGAAAATCATTCTTCCTCCAAATGCATAGAACTTTAGAAGTCAAAGCAGTATCAAGTAATTTTTAAAATAATACACTTAGTAATACCAGAAGGCAGAATTAACGCTGAACAAGAAATGGGCTTAACTGGTCAGTACTGCCTAAAGTAATCAGGTTTTAAAAAGATAGAGATCAGTTTCAAGTTGTCCTGGATCTTTTAGCTCATAAAAAAATAGATGAGAGGCTCAATCACAGATTTTCCCCAGTTCAGAATTGTAATTTTTGCAAATTTCAAGCAAAGAAAAAACAAAAGCTTCAAGAATCACTGAGTTTTCAAATGGACAAAAAGTTTCTCACATTCGTCAGCTTCATTTACCAAACAGAAGTTCTCAAAATTGAGAACTATTAATCTAATGTTAATTTCTGCTTTTGCCCTACTATGTTCTGGTCTTCCTTCTTCAGTCAAAAGTTAAAGAAGCATTTCCAAAATTACTGCATCCAAGATTAGCCACTAGCACTTGGCAGATCCTAAATATTTAAGGTCTTAGGCTTCAGATGTGTTTCTTTCATGAGAGGGTTTTTAGAACAAATTGGGTATGAGTGACTTTAGGCAGGATGTGTTGTTCTCTTCACTTTCCCACAGTCTCCACCAATCCCTACTGCGTTCTACCTTATACATTCACACACTTTTCTACCCAGCCAATGATAGCATTTGGACCACTAGGAAAAATAATTCAGAAAGAACAATTGAAATCTGGATAAAATATGGTCCAACTTTCTCTTACAAATTCTAGGGAACCAATAACTTACAGCTATCTCATGATGATTCAAGGCTCTCCTGGCCCAGCATTAAGCCCTAGGGAAGGTATTCCAAGATAACATCTCAAGATTTCTGTTTCTGGCCTGGAGTCTTCAGAAAAGTAGACCCTGACTACTTAAGTTATTTCAGAGGCTCATGGCCCAGGAACTACAAGGGCAGTTAACAGGGCTTTGACTGATGGAATTTACAATTTAATATGAACTTTGGAAACTTTATACCAAGCACATGAAATAACATCAAGTCTTTTCTGAGAAAGACTTCAATGTATTCAAAATTTAATGCATGAGCAGAGATTTAATTACACTAAAATTAGAATGCAGTTTCTTTCCATACCATCTAAAAGGAAAACAAGACACATTTAATGAACTCATCACTAAGATACCAAGCTTACCCTAAGTTAG
The DNA here is from genome assembly GCF_054177405.1 of Leptonychotes weddellii. Taxonomy (NCBI): domain Eukaryota; kingdom Metazoa; phylum Chordata; class Mammalia; order Carnivora; family Phocidae; genus Leptonychotes; species Leptonychotes weddellii. Next base: position 86,981,663 of record NC_138375.1, on the reverse strand, counting down.
AACGTTTCTTTTAGCTATGAGGGGTTTAGAAACCTCTCTCTAAATGAGTCTCTATGTAGGTGAGCATCCATTTGGGATGCACTGAACTAATATAAGAGCCTGAGGGCTAAGGACCTAGCACATCCTCTCCCATTTCATAGTGGCATAACCTCCTGTAAGTCACATATTCCCTTTGAGCTGTCTCCTGATCCATAAAAAGTGTAGATTAATACTAACACTCTGATGACTCCTTACAAGTAAAAAACAAGAAACCATTTTTGCTATCATTAGAGTAATTACTTATTTAATCCATCATGAAAAGAAAAATGAAATAAAGGGGCGCCTGGGTGGCTCAGTCGGTTTGGAGTCTGCCTTCGGCTCAGGTCGTGACCCCAAAATCCTGGGATCCAGCCCCGCGAAGGGCTCTCTGCTCAGCTGGGAGCCTGCTTCTCCCTCTGCCACTCCCCCTGCTTGTGATCTCTCTCTGTCAAATAAATAAATTAAATATTAAAAAAAAAAAGAAATAAAATAAAAGCAAGTTAAAATTGGGTCAAATACATAAGTATCTGTATGTAGGAATAGTGACTGATTCTGACAATTTGTACTGTAGATATTAGCATTTTTTAAAATACCCCTCACTTTTAAAACCCAAGATAAGTTCTAAAACTTAATATATTCATCATAGAAAAACTGAAAGATTCAGAAAAACTCAAACATTTCACAATCATACCTCCCAGAAATAAACATGGTAGCACTTTAAGAAATTTTTTCAAGTACTTTTATGCATATACAGAATGCATTTTATGTAGTTGAGGTCACAGAAAATACACAATCTTGCATTCTGGTTTCTAACTGACCACTGCACCATCTTTCAAAACATTCTTCAGGCTAGCTTCCTACCACATGAATAGTTTAACTACTAAACATATACTAATGACTCAAAATATACTAATATGTTACCAAATAAAAGTCAATAGTAATATTGTCATTAATGCCTTTTTCTTTTCCCCATACTAACATAGGCATAGCAATAAACAGCAATTCAGCATTAATAAAATATTTAATGGAAGCAACAATGAAAACAGACAACTAAAATTCTATATATTATCAGCTGAGTAGGAAAAAGTCCGCAAGATCTAGAACAATTTTTTTTTTTTAATCAACAGAACCTCAAAGATGAGTTTAAGGGTGATTTGGGAGTCTTCCCATTCAGCTCAATGTATACAGATCCCTGGCTACTGAGTAAACAAGAGTAGGTAGAATCCTCACTCTGTAAACATCTTGGGAGCTGGCAGGGTGATTACACAAAGCACATGAATTTTAATGTTAAAACCCATGTGACAAAGATTCCTAACAACAGAGAAGAGAAAATGGCAGTTTTACAAAAGAATAAGCAAAAAGGAAGCATATAATGGGATAGGCTAAGCACACTCAAATATGTTGACAGGTTCAAAGTAATTGCCCTAATGTAAGTTTAGTAACGTACAGACTTCCCTTCTATGAAGGAAGAGTGACTGACAGAAATTTTCTAATATCAGTACTTTGAGTTCTTTAATAGTCAAATCCACTTAAGATAATTTCCTAGAGAAATGGTATTAAGAGTCTAATGGGAGAAACTGAAAGTAACTAGGACAGAAAATTCCAACTCACACACAAAAAAACCTTATTCAGAATGGCCCTCTTAAACTTACTTATAAACACTTAAACGAAACAGAAGACAATAACTACTTGAGTAAGACTGAGGCAGGCTTAAATGTAAAGTTGAAAAGATCCAACAATTTATCTAAAAAAAAAAAACACAACACAATCAGAAAAACAACTGGTACATCCAATTAGGTATACCTAATTGCTAGGAATCAGGATCTTCTGTATATGAAAAATGGGTTCTAATTCCCCAGATCCTTTTAACTTACATTGAACATGTGTGGTATACCCTGAACTAGATGGTTAGCAAACACAATGTATAGTACTTGTAGAGATATATATCAGAGCTGTGGTTCTCGGCACATTTCTGTGAAGGCTCTCCTACGAAAGAGAGACAGATTTCCTCTCTTCTAGGAGGGGAGAAAAAAGTCAAAGACTCTCTTCTAGAGCCCTCTGGACTCTTGAGGCATGTAAACACATGGGTCCGGATGTGTCAATAGACATGACATAATAAATAAGACTTAAAATGAAAGTAATGAAAGCTTCTTTGTTATCTGTGGTCCCTCACCAGTTGTTTGTGTTTAATTTCTGTCCAACTCTTATTTGGTAACTTTACAAAAAGTCCTCAATTCTTACAAATGCTCTCTGCATTGAGGAACTATTGCCAAACTCTGTCAAAGATAACATGGAAATGTTTCATGTTTTATGAAAGAATATTAAAAGAAAATGTCTATAAAGCAAAGCTTTTTTTTTTAAAGCTAATATTAGCTGATAAGAGATCAAGGTAACTTTTCAAAAACCAGAAAAAGTGTAAAGATAAATGTATTATGAAGGAAAAATACTGACTAGATTGCTAATTTGGGGTATTTTATAATTTTATTTTCTGATACAAGAAAGAAAACTATTTTTTTGCCTTCCTCTGGGAGTCTACCTTAGAAAAGACAGTTGTATGTAAATGAAATTCAGTTCTTAACTAAGTCAAATGTTAGTTCCACATATTTAAAATTCTTGGGGCGCATGGGTGGCTCAGTCGTTAAGCATCTGCCTTCGGTTCAGGTCATGATCCCAGGGTCCTGGGATCGAGCCCCACATCGGGCTCCCTGCTCCGCGGGAAGCCTGCTTCTCCCTCTCTCACTCCCCCTGCTTGTATTCCCTCTCTCGCTGTCTCTCTGTCAAATAAATAAATAAAAATCTTTAAAAAAAATAAAATAAAATAAAATTCTTTTAGCTACACAAAAGCCATAGTGGGTTCAAAAGCATTAGGTGGAAAAAACCTCATGAGAAAGAATATTAGGTTTTTTTTTCCTTTGCAAGGCCACTAAAAAGATGCCTCTAAAATTAATTCTAAACTATACTTACCAGAGAAGCAAGATTTTTAAAAACTTTTTAAAACAAGATGGAAGAATAAATGAAATACAGTTGACCCTTGACTAATGTAGGTTAAGGGGTGTTGAATCCCTCACCGTGGAAAATTCACTTTAACTTTGGACTCCCCTAAAACTTAACTACTAATAACTTCCTGTTGACTAAAAGCCTTTCTGATAAGAATTAACACATTTTGTATATTTTATACCGTATTCTCATAATAACGTTAGAGAAAATGTTATTAAGAAAATCGTAAAAGAGGGGCGCCTGGGTGGCTCAGTCGGTTAAGCATTTGCCTTCGGCTCAGGTCATGATCTTGGGGTCCTGGGATCAAGCCCCCCGTGGGCTCTCTGCTCAGCAGGGAGTCTGCTTCTCCCTCTCCCTCTGCTGCCGATCCCCTGGCTTGTGCTCTCTGTCAACTGAATAAATAAAATCTTAAAAAAAAGAAGTTTTACCTACCCTTGCAATGCCCAGTCAGTAAGATTTGGAAAGAAAGAAACAAGAAGTCTTTTTGATCTCTAGGAAAATCTCACTTATTGCACAAACTAATGAATCTTATAAACTACAGGGTCACTTTACTGTATAAGCCACAAATCATAAGGCATTACAAATATGCAACACAAACAAGAAACTGCACATTTCTTTAAACTAAAAAAGTCCTTACTGAGAAATAAGACTATTTAAAATCTCTTAAAAGTTGTATCAAGAAATATTAAGTATTTGGAATTCATTTTCCTTACTTTTTTGTCCAGTAAATTGGATTAATCCTAAATAACAAACAATCTAGGAACTAAAAATATGTATTTCAACTAAACACCAAAGGTCAGAAAAAAAAAAACACACGGCAGTAGGGAGGTTGGACCTTCTGAGATTTAATCATCTTTTTATCTGAGACACTCACTTAAAACTAAACTGAGTTTACCAACTACTTATAACGACAGTTTCTTTTGTCAATCCTTTAATTGTCATGAATAATATTTCAGGTAATTAGCCAAAACCAACTTTCATGATTCTGTAATCCCCAAAAAGAAAAAAGTCACACTACTCTGATACGTTGACTTCATTTCAAAATTATTAAATAAATTACTGTGCTGAACCAAAATTAAGATTTTTCCCTAAACACATCCTTTCTATATTTCTATCTGGAGAAGGAATTTTTAGTGTGTACAGTTGTTGACTCATGACAGGTCTGCAAGTTTGTTGTGAAGGTTTAGTAATTACATTCTAGAGACAGGAAATCAAAATAAAGGAAATAAGATTATAAGTGAAATAAATAAAAATAGGATTAATAAGGATGTTTTTAAGAGGATTAACGTCTACACTTTGTTTTTAAGAATAACATAACCATATCTTAACATGCTACTCAAAATCACTACTTCAGTTCTTAGAAAAACCTCAGGCCAGGGATGCCTGGGTGGCTCGTTCAGTTATGCATCTGCCTTCAGCTCAGGTCATGATCTCAGTCAGGGTCCTGGAATCAAGCCCTGCATGGGGCTCCCTGCTCAATGGGGAATCTGCTTCTCCCTCTGCCCCTTGCCCTGCTCATGCTCACTCTGCGTCTCTCTCTCTCAAATAAATAAATAAAATCTTAAAAAAAAACAAAAAAACCTCAGGCCAGAGCCAACAACATCATATACTATATCCATTCTGTCTCCCAAATAATCCCACCTCTAATATTTGTTCCTCCCCCCAAATTAATTTACAAAGATACTTAAATAACTGACCTTGACTAGTTTATACATTCTAAGAGCTTTGTCCAAATACTCAAGTACTATAATCTTAATTCTCCTTCTCTCAATTTATGCCCTGTTAAATATGTAACTATTCAAAAAAGTTTTTATTTTCATTTTTAAAACTGTAGAATAGGATCTAGTTTTGTTTTGTTTTTTTTTAAGATTTATTTATTTATTTGAGAGAGAGAGAACACAAGAGGGAAGGGCAGAGGGAGAGTAAGAGAGAATCTCATGCAGACTCCCCAGTGAGGGCAGAGACCTCCCTCCCAGGACCCTGAGATATGACTTGAGCCAAAATCAAGAGCCAGATGCCCAAATGACTGAGCCACCCAGGCGCCCTTGGATCTAGGGTTTTTTTTGTTTGTTTTAAAGATTTTATTTATTTATTTGACAGAGAGAATTACAGGAAGAGAGGGAACTCAAGCAGGGGGGAGTGGGAGAGGGAGAAGCAGGCTTCCCACTGAGCAGGGAGCCCAATGTGGGGCTCAATTCCAGGACCCTGGGATCATGACCCGAGCTGAAGGCAGACGCTTAATGACTGAGTCACCCAGGCACCCCTAGTATTTTTTTTTTAAGATATTATAAAATATCTTATTTGTAAATCTAAATAACAATATTCCTACATTTTGGCATGCTAATTTGTTATCCCATATAGAGATCATGTTTTATATCAGTTGAGAATGGATGGGTAGGCCATTACCAAATTGGTGGCCATTACCACCAAATTTGGAAAAGAAAAGTTCTCCAGTTTTCTTTTGGGGAGGGGCATTTGGATGAGCACAGCCAATCCCAACATTGAAGCAAACTGAAGCTGGGACGTAGAGGGAAAACTGCAGAAGCAGTTTAGAGAGAGGGGAGTTTGGGAATAGGAACGGGCTTTAATTTTTTCCAGCACCTTCATGTGGGTAAAAGCATTGTAGCCAGGGGAAAAGCCTTGAAGGTCCTCTGCTATTATACATGCTATGTCACTTAGACAAAAGAAAAAGGAATGGAGGGCGCCTGGGTGGCTCAGTTGGTTAAGCGACTGCCTTCGACTCAGGTCATGATCCTGGAGTCCCTGGATCGAGTCCCGCATCGGGCTCCCTGCTCGGCAGGGAGTCTGCTTCTCCCTCTGACCCTCCTCCCTCTCATGCTCTCTGTCTCAAATAAATAAATAAAATCTTTAAAAAAAAAAAAAAAGAGAAAAAGGAATGGAGTCACAAAGATAAAAAGAAATAAGGGCAGAAAGGAACCAGTTAAAAGCCCTCACTATATGGAACAATAGGTTATAAATCAAGGGAAAAGGACATGTGGAAAGAGCAAGGGTGATCTTGCCTTGAAAAATCCCTAAAGACAAAAAATGAGTTCTTGCAAATATCAATGAGAGTAGGGGGGAGCTCAATTATTCCATTAATAAATTAAAAAAAAAAATAAACCTATTCTGATGAACGTTCTCCTCACAAGAAACAAAAATCTGTAACTATGTGAGATGATGGATGTTAATACACCTACTTTGGTCATCCTGTCAGACGACATATGTGTTGAATCTTTACATTGTGTTCCTTAAATTAATACAACGTTATATGTCAATTATATTTTAATAAACTGGGGGGAAAGCACCTCTTCTCAAAATATGCAAACTCTTCTACTTTTATGGTTGACATCCTTATATTGATAGATTTAAAATTATAATTCTATATTAGTCACAGGTGAAGTAACTTTTCAGCTTACAAGGCAAATCTTACCAGCAACTCCAAATATCCTTTAATTACTTGCTTGGGGGAATGAGTTCTCTTACTTTCCATGCAATTTGTATGCTAGCTAGAAAGTCCTTTTTAAACTCTCACATTCACTATTTCATGGCCCATCCAAATGACCAGCTCAACTAGGAACATATGATGCCATTTCCTACATTTTTACCCCTGCACATGAAATGTCCTAATCCTGAAAAAGTCCCACTCAGACAACTACACACAACTCACCAACATCCCTCCTTTCCCTCCATCCTGGAATTTCTAGGCCCTGTTCAGCTATCCATTTCCCCTGCCTAGCTACGGTTCACTGCTCCAGCTCAGTGTTTCCACAGGATACAACATACAAAACCAAATTCTCAACGATTTTTAAAACTATTTTTTCATCCTACTTCCCTGACCCTTCATGTAACTACTCTACTTTAAACCTTTTAGTGACTCCCACAGCCAAGAGCGGTATTTTTCAAATTACCAGTTGTTAGCACTTGGTTGTTAAATCAACTTACTGGATCTCAAATGTCATTCTTTTTTAAAAATAGAAAATACTACAACGCATCACACAAAGGTATTATTTTGTGACATTTTATCATTTATTTATGTGTGCACTAGGTTGTGAGGTAAAAATGTGTATCCTACTGTAATGGGTCACTGCCAAAAAAAGTTTAAAATACACCAGCTTTTGTTTGGTCCACAGGCCTTCTAACCTGGCCCCTGCATAAGGCTCTAGGTCTATCTCTTACCACAGCCCAAAGAGCCAAGTTTGTCAAGCCCAACTTTGTTGCAATTCCTAGTCTCAGTGCTGTCAATCACACTGTACCCTCTGCCTTGAATGGCCTCTCATTTGTCTACAAGGCCCACCTGCTCTCAGCTTTCATTATTTAATACCTATTACCTCCTCCACAAAAGCGTTTTTATCCTTCCCTCAGGAGCTAATGCTACACATACTTTGTATTTCTATGTAGCCCCTTAGACATTTCACTGTACTTTCTAATTTCAGGCCTGTCTTCCCAGCTTCTAAACTATAAACTCTCTGAGGGAAGGAGCACATGTTACGAGTCTCTGTATCAGGAGCACTGAGCTGCTGAACATGCCACATGAAAGGGGTTCAAATGAGTAAAATGAACAAAGAATTAGGACTTGCATCTAACTTCTCTGATGTTAGAAATGACTGAGTGGTTGCCTTTTCAACAAAGGCCATTCATATGCCAGTGCTGAATCAAGATTTCCACATTTTTGCCTCAGCCCCCAGTAGCCTGAGGCAGAAGAGGTGTCAGCTTCCTCTCTCAGCAAAGAAAGGACTCGGGTCAGGTTGCAATGCAGCAGCACCCACTTCCATGCTTCAGGAAGTTATCAGGGGAAAGGCAGAGAAAAGGGTTTCCAGAGGTTCCCACAGGCAGGTGAGATAAATCAGAAGAGCACTAATAGACCTTATTAGCATAGAGAATCACATTTTATAAATAACTTTCAATAGGGTGTCAAGGGAGGAGGGGAAGGTTCTCTATTCCCTGTGGATGGCACTAAATTGTCAATAGGAGCTATGCAAAACAAAAGGTAGCATGAAGTAACCCACTGAAGTTACTTGATTTCTATTGCCTACTCTAATGGCTCTGAAATAGCTCCTGACTCACAGCTCTCATTATGAGCTACTGCTTGGGAGGACTAGGGGTTGTACCTAACAGGCTCTCCTTGCCGGGGCTGTGCAACTTTTTACAGACTTTATCTCACATATATGAATGCTCTCATTTTTAGGGGGTCTGATTCACCTATTTCACAAGCCAACACTTCAACTGCCTTCGTAATTAAAAACAGTTCAGGCAGCATCCAAGATAGTTTGACAGACTCTGCCAACTGTCAGTTTCAGCTGTTCTTTTCCATTTCCACAATGGTTCAACAACTACTATTACAGGAGCCAGGTTGGTTTTCTGCCTAAACTCATCACCCATTTTCTTTCGTTCTTTTTTTTTTTTTTTTAAAGATTTTATTTATTTATTTGACAGAGAGAGACACAGCAAGAGAGGGAACACGAGCAGGGGGAGTGGGAGAGGGAGAAGCAGGCAGCCTGATGCGGGGCTCGATCCCAGGACCCTGGGATCATTACCTGAGCCAAAGGCAGACGCCCAACGACTGAGCCACCCAGGCGCCCCATCACCCATTTTCTTTAAGAATAAAAATAATTCCTAGGGGCTCCTAGGTGGCTCAGTCAGTTGAGCATCCAACTCTTGATTTCAGCTCAGGTCATGATCTCACAGCCCTGGGATCCAGCACTGTGTCTGGCTCCCCATTCAGCAGGGAGTTTGCCTGAGAGTCTGTCCCTCTCCCTCTGCCCCTCCCCCACTCAGGCTTGCGGACTCGCTCTCAAAAAAAAAAGAAAAAGAATTCCTTTTGCTTAAACTTTGCCCCTAGATCTGCAATTATATCCATAGTTAAGGCAAAGAAAAATTCCTATTATAACTTAACAGTCAAAAATACATTAAAAAAATGTGAAACTCGTCACTCACAATATTAAATTTTATATACCCGTTAAAGTAAGGTAATTTAAGATTGCCTGGATAAAACTTTAAAAGCCACTTAAAATACCGTTTCTTTTTGGGGCACCTGGGTGGCTCAGTTGGTTGGGCATCTGCCTTCAGCTCAGGTCATGATCTCGGGGTCCTAGGTTTGAGCCCCCCATTGTGCTTCCTGCTCAGCAGAGAGCCTGCTTTTCCCTCTCCCTCTGCCCCTCCCCTCCTGCTCATGCACAGGCTCGTGTGCACATGCTCTCTCCCTCCCTCAAATAAATAAATAAAATTAAAAAAAAAAAAAACCACACACACCATTTTCTTTTGGTTTAAATAGGTACAGGAGGCTACCCTTATTCCACAAACACTTATTAGGTATAAACACCTACCGAGTATGAAAACTTCCACAAATGCCTTCTCTACGCTCTCTTCTCTCCTATTTCCACCCATTCAGCTTCTCTTGACAACTCAGATGAAACAAATCACTATCAGTGAGCCCTAAAACACTTTCAGAAAACTAATGCAGAAATGCTCCTTTTTCTGCTCTAGTCTACGTCTAAACTTCATTAGGAAAAAAACAAATAAATCAGTTTGTAAATAAATTTAATTATACTGAAGTATCAATAATGTGCGCCGTGTTTGGGGGCTTATTTTCATATTTTAAATACCAGCCCCCTTGGTAGCAAGTTCATCCCAAACTTTCCTTGGTAAAATGATGAGCAATCATGCAGCTTAAAGACTGTGGAAAACCAATTTTCTTCCATGATGCTACCAATCTACAGTCTAGAGAGAATGCAGCCTTCAACATGAAAAATTGCCACTTGTTTTTTTTTTTTTTTTGCTCTGACATGTTTCAAACAGAAGAGCTGCAGATTCTCAAGGGAAGCCATATTTCAAAGGTTTTAAATAGCAGTACTTTCCGTATTTTCCCTTATTAAAATTGGTGCAATTCATCCAAAACATTTTTAAATGCCATTGCTTTGCAGCTGATGTGCTAAAAACTGCTTAGAGAAAACAATCTCTGCATGTGAAAGATCTACTTTAAGAAACCAACTAGTAATCATTAAAATAGAAAAGAAGAAAAAAAAAATCTCAATTTTACAGAATGGAAAAAATGTTAAAGCTTATCATCTAATGCCTTCATTTTACAGATAATAAAGAGTCCATAGAGGTTAAATAATTTGCCTCAGATCACCAAGCTACAAATAGCAGCAACATTAAGAATAAGGTATTTTAATTGCTTAGCACTACCCCAAATCATGCAAGTTCTATATATTCTCATCACTTGCCATTTAAGTTTCAAAAACAATTATCACTTTCTCATTAGTTCCTGATGAAGAACTCCTACAACATATGTTCTACATTTTCAAACTTTTTCATGTTCATAAACTTCAAATTCTAACTCCAACAAAAAAAGGTAATACTGTCCAAGAACTTTCCTCTGAAAGTTTCAAAAAAGAAAGTGGAGGTGTGCATCCCCCTAAACTGTCACAATAAATTGTGGTCTATCCTCTCAATCCCTGTCCCTTAATTACACTTTAGATTTGTTTGTTCAACCACAAAGAGAGAGAGAGAGAGAGAAAATTCTGGAAGTTCCTCTGACAAAAAGTATGGACAATCTGTCAATGAAATGACTACATCATTACCCCATTAATACATTAGGAGTTTCTGGCTTACATTACAAAGAGTCACTAGCATTTTATCAAGTTACTGTGTGAAGAATTAATGAAAGGTTGGAAAACACACTCTTGGCTGACTTTGTACTGAAAGGTGTAGATTTGACACTGTTAACACAAACCGAAGACCTGAGCTTAAGAGCAGAAATGGAGAAAAAGTGCAAGTTCCTTCAACAGAAAATTAGCTTTTTCCTATTCAAGCTCTGATCCACCAAGGGCACTGGCACTGGGAAGACCACGTCGGTAAAAATTTCAGACCTTCGTGTTAATGCCCCAATAAATCAATTCTGCATGTTAGCTTGGGATATTCAAGGGCAAAACAGAGGGCACATTGGAGGCCACAATTTACACTGGATCATTTTCAAGGACTGAAGTCCAACCACTCATTCCTTTACAATTGTTCCCTTGTGTAACTGATTATCCTCAAAGTACTGAGAGAACGCAGCACTTCTCTCTCAAAGATACGGGCAACAAAACCTGACAATATGATTTTAATTACAAACTGCGGCAGCAGCCTGACCAGAAAAGTACAGAATGTGTTGCCTACTTAAATATTACTAATAAAACTATAGTCTGGTTACAAATTATGGATGTTCCTTAATTATGACCTCTGGTGTCACTCTATAAAAACAACTTGTCAAAAGGTTAACACAGCTACATTTTTAACGTACGACCAGCTTAGCAAAGTAGCTAATTTGTTTGAAAACATAAAACACAATCACCACCACCGCTCAACAACACATATAAACAGATTCAAAGCTATGTTAGGCACAAAAATCCTTACCCCATTTTGCCCAATGAAAACTTGCTCTGAAGTTTCTGTTCTTCTGCTACAGAATAACTTCCAAAGGAATTTCTCCGTCTGTTATTTCGCAGTTGCTTTTCCACCCCCCGAGATCCTTTTCTGGAGGTATTTCAGTGGTGCTGACAATTCAATTAGTTCCCTTAGGTAAAATGATTTCTCTCGTAGATACCAAAACGTTCAAACAGAGGTGGCATTTGCTTTAAATTAGAGTTAAAATGCTGCGCGGAGGAGACAGCGGTCAACTCTATTCCACGAAATGAGTCTACGTGTCTGTCGGAAAACGCAGAATCCAGCTTCACCGAGTCCTATAAAAAATGAGTTCGGTGGTCATTTCGCTCATGTCCTCCTCGACACTCTGGGAAAGCCAGGTAACTCGGCCTTTTGGCTACTAAGGCTGCGGGTTCAAATTTCTCCACCACACCAGTTCCCTTGGGGGTGGAGCGTGTAACCCAATGCGACGTGCACTTTATAGAGATCCCTAGGAGAAAATAAAAATCCTAAAAGCAGTAATGCCACTGCTTCCCTGCGGTCACGTTAGAAAAAGCTATATAGAAAAATCTCCTCGAGGTGCAAACCCAACAGCTCGCGATGTGCACGGCACTCCACATTGGAGTCTTTTAAACGTTTCCCCTCCTAAGACTCGGAGCAGAGAGGAGGTGGGGAGGAGGAAGAGAAGGCTGGGCAGGATCGATTCATTCTCCCGAGGAGAATAAACGGAGCCATTTCCAGGCTGGCAGCAGGCTGGGGGCGCAGCGCACGCTGGGGAGCAGGGGGAGGGGGCCCGATCCCACCTCCCTCAGCCCCTTCCCGCCCCGCGCCGCCGAGCACAATGGAGCCCGGCTCGCGCCCGGCCCTTCATTCGCGGCTGCCCCTCTTCCCTCCTCTCTTCGGAGAACCGCAGGTCTGAGGCTGCCGGCGGCGGAGAATGAATGAATCAGAGAGCCAAGCCCCACGCTGTCCTCGGCACCCGCTCCCAGCGCCAGGGCGGGCCGAGCGGCGGCGTTGGACTGAGCTGAAGGGTCAACCGGCGCCCGCCCGCGTCGAGGCGGGCGGCTAATCCCGCGTCGGGGGCCGGGGAGCGGGGCTCGAAGCCGCGGGAGAGCCGCTGCTCCAGCGCCCCCACCCGCGCTCCTCGCCGCCGCCACGCGCCGCCTCACAGTCCCCGGGCCCGCCGCCGCCTCCTCACACTTCCATCACCGCCCACCTCCGCCGGCCTCCAGCTCTCGCTCCGCAGAGCAGCGCCGGCCCGGGTGGCCTGAAGCCCGCCGCTGCCTCCGCCTCCACCGGCCGCTCGCGGAGCAGAGGACGCTGCTTCCCGGGTCAGCGCCGCCCGCGTGAGCCGAGCGCGGCGGCAAAGCGGGCTGCGGAGGGCGGGGAGGAGGCGGGGAGAGCCGGGGGCGAGAGCGGTCCCTCCCCCCCGCTCGTGGGAGGGGGCAGGAGGCGGCCACCGCCGCCGCCGCCGCGGAGCAGCGAGTAGGCGCCGGGGGTTGGGGCGCTGACCCGTCCCGAGGGCCCGGTGGGGCCCTGCGGGCGATGGGAAAGAAAGCAGCAGCTGCGAGGGTGGCGGGAAGGCTGGTGGTCAGGGGCCGAGCCGGCCCTCGTGGGGAGCTAGTCCAGCCGGCAGGTCCGTCAGTCCGTGCTTCCTTCCTTCCCTCCCCCCCCTCCCCTAGTGGCCAGCGGCGGGCGGACCGTGCGCTCTGCTCTTCCGCTGTCTCCTGGCCCCGCTCCCGGCCGCCACAGCCTCCTCCGCGCCCCACACCAGGTGCTCGCGCTGTGTCTCCATCCTCCCCGCAGGAGGACCTTTAAATAGCAACGTCAGCGCGCTCCTCTCCGCACACACGTCACCCGCCGCTCTCGTCACCGGGGTGCGGGGGATGATGTCACGCGGCCGGAAGTACTGCTAAATTAGGGAAGAAGCAGGGGGAGGAGGACTCGGTGAGCGCCTCTGTGCCCACCTGCTCTCGGTTCTCCTTAAAGGCCAAAGCACAGGAGACAGCCCAAGAGGAGCTCCCGAGAAGGAAGCGGCGGGAGGAGATTTCCCTGCAACAAATGTGCCAAACAAAAGTGAATCATTCGTAGCAATAGTGCCGAAGTGTCAAGCGGGTGATATCCTATCTCCCACTCTCACCTCTCTTGCAGCAGCGTCCTCGGGCTTCTCAAGTTTCAACTAGCACGGAAATGGAGGAGGAGAGCCTGATCACTGGTGATAGATATATTTCCAAGACTTGGGAAAAATCATCTTAATTTTTGAAAGAGTTATTAAGTGCCATTCTGGACATAGTAGACTTTAAAACTTCTTTTTTTCTTCGCTTAGTGGTTACCCAAATCACGAAAGAATAAAGAGCAAACTATGAACAAGCGGTACAATGTTATAAAAGATAGTAATAGAGGTTGGAGAAAGGAAGGCCATCAAATGATCTAAATATTTTCATTTGCAGAAAAGCAACGTTTTGGCATACGATAGTGAGACAATCTTAACTTTAAAAGTTCACTCATAATTACTGTCATATTTTTTTTTTAAGATTTTATTTATTTATTTGAGAGAGAAAGAATGAGAGACAGCGTGAGAGGGAAGAGGATCATAGGGAGAAGAGGACTCCCTGCGCTGAGCAGGGAGCCTGATGTGGGACTCGATCCCGGGACTCCAGGATCATGACCTGAGCTGAAGGCAGTCGCTTAACCAACTGAGCCACCCAGGCGCCCCTACTGTTGTATTTCTAGCAGATGCCAGTATACCCTCTCAGTTCCAGTTTATCAAGAATATGAGGTCCATTCTATGGAAATTAAAAATAAGGAAGACCACCAAAAATTTTTTTAACTATTAACACAAGTTCATTTAGATTATTTTTGTATTCTTTAGTTCTAGCCATGTGATATATATATTAATACATATAATTACAGCATGTAATTATAATATGGCTTGTTTTTCATTTCCTATATGACAAGGGTGGGTAGACATTTATAGATTTACTAGTTATGTGTGTTAATAAATCATATTATGAATGCTTTTCAAATTGCAATTACTACAAAGTTTTTAAATGTCCTTATTGTTTTGATAGCTTATTATTGGGTAGTCTCAAATGATGAACTTTTAGTTTAATTTGATAATCATGACCCAGAAATAGAATTACTATATAATGCCAAAGGCCATTGTTATTTCAGAGTTGGTCTATAAATTCAGTGACCACATTTTCCGAACTAAAATCCGTACACATCATTTGACAACAGAAAAAATATTTGAAATCTGAAGTGACCTGGAAAATCCAGGACACACGATTACCAACCTTTAAAGTGATTGTTAGAGGAGAGCTATAAATGGATATCAATGCATTTGTTTTAAATCCAAGAAGCTAAAGCTCTACGGAATTTATATTATGTATTTTTTTAAAAATTTTTTAATGTTACACTACTCACAAGATTCCTCATTAAAGAGATTGGTTTTCCAGGCTTTTGCCCAATGTTAAAGGACACCAGCCAAAAAAGTTAGGTCCAGTTTGCAACTAAATCAGACTTTCTGCTTATCTTCACATTATAAAACCATGATCTTGTTTATAATTTGAAATATTGAAAATCGGGGCGCCTGGGTGGCTCAGTCGTTAAGCGTCTGCCTTCAGCTCAGGTCATAATCCCAGGGTCCTGGGATCAAGCCCCACATCAGGCTCCCTGCTGGGCTGGAAGCCCGCCGCTCCCTCTCCCACTCCCCCTGCCTGTGTTCCCTCTCTCGCTGTCTCTCTCTCTGAAATAAATAAATAAAATCTTTAAAAAAATATTGAAAATCGTTTTTTTAAGATATAACAAAGATTAATAAAGCAAACCCCTGCTTGCCAATTTGTCTAATATATATTATCACATTAATAGAAACTGGTGCTAACTTATATTTCAGATAAATAGGAGCTTTTTTTTTTTTTTTTAAAGATTTTATTTATTTATTTGACAGAGACAGAGATAGCGAGAGCAGGAACACAAGCAGCGGGAGGGGGAGAGGGAGAAGCAGGCTTCCCCCCGAGGAGGGAGCCCGATGTGGGACTCCATCCCAGGACCCTGGGATCATGACCTGAGCCGAAGGCAGACGCTTAACGACTGAGCCACCCAGGCGCCCAAATGGGAGCTTCTTATGTATAAAATATTAAAACAATAAAACTGTCATTCTTCAAATAATGTCGTCCCTTGGCTCTTGCAAATTAAAATACAAAGTTATTACTCTATAAAATTTCTCCACAAACTATTTACTATCTGAACTAAATCACTGTTCTCTTTCCTGCTCTTGCCATTAGTCCATGTTGATTAAAGCTCTCACTTTACCATTTTCAAACACTTCATTCTGTCCTTTTAACAGAACTTCCTCTGGTTTACAATCTTATCCCCCCCACATCTTTACCCAACTGTCAAAACAGCATGTCAGATGCCTCCCTGCTTTTAGAATGCTGGACCTTCATTAGAGATTCTACTTTTCAAAGCTACACGGTCTCTTCTTTTGTTGACTTGAAATTGAGAGCAGCTTTTTTTTATGTAAATCTAATTGTGCATCATGATGTAATTACCCAAAGTTTTTGTGATGATTTAATGTCGGCCTCTGCTCTCAACCTAGAAAAGTCTACCAATAGTTGGTCAATTTTTCTTTCTAGCTGGCATGGGATTACTATATCAGGGAATACATATATCTGTGTACCCAAAGGAAGAAGTAAAACATTTTATGTATCATGGACTATCTGCTCAGAAAATAATAATTATAAAGTAAGTGCTTTTTCTGCTCTCTTGAAATAATTCCAACACAGTTTTGAGAAGAGTCAGAGAACCATTCCATGGCTTTCCATCTAAAAGTAAATACCATCTAAAACAGTGATGTAACCCAAGTGCTAACCATGAATTTCCAACCCCGATTGTATGTTTTTTTAAAGTAGTGAGCTTCCTAGAAAGTAATACATTTTCTCTTCCCGGAAGAGGTAGAAAGTACTTTAGTAGAGTTTCAAATTTTTAACAGTTCCTGTTTCCCACTACACTCTGAAAATTTGTGGAGAGGTTTATGAATACCCTCTGATTTTAGAACCTGTGGGCGAAGGCATCTGTTTTAGTTACAGAGTTTACTTCCATGCCCTTAATAGGAGATGGCAATATTCAATGGGGTGTTCATAGATTGATCATGAGATATGTCTTTTTCAATGAAAAGACATTGAGGAGATTGAAAGACTTTTCAAGAAAGAGGGTTAAAGCCAGATTTTATTTTTAATTGCTTAACATTAGGTAATAGCAACTCCCTTTTAAGTTGCCTCTTTTTAATTATCAAAATACCACTATTGCTTCAAATAAAATCATAGGTAGAAATAATAGATTAAACGATATCTCAGCCTACAATAGAAATCTCAAGATTCCTAGTTTATGCCATATAGTTATGAAGAAACTAAATAACCAGCAAAGACTAGAAGTAATAACAAAAAGAATGAAAGAGTTGTAGGGAAACAGAATTTATCCAGTTGAGTCTCCAAAGTCATCCCACCTCCCCCACAATAAAACAGATATTGGGTGGCAGTAAAATGTGTTTGGCTTGTTTAAAACCATATTGTATTATTTTTAATAATGTTCTGAGCAAAAACAGGGTAGTTAATGGTCTCAGGGGTGTAAGTGTATAAGTGTTTGGCATCTCCAAAGTGATGGATTGAGGACAATTTTTACTCTTCTGAGTTTGTGCACTATTTTATCAGAGGGTTTGAGAGTGGTGGAGGGAAGGAGGTCAGAATTATCCTCAGGAAAGATATGATATAGAACACATGGGAGATAATCTCATCAAATTATCTTTTGCTCTGATTTTTACTGTAAATTCATTATTTGTTTTCAAAATATGATATAAGAGATGCAAATATAACCCCAGACTTATTAAAGAACATACCAGAAAGTTTTTGGTTGGTGCTGTGAGAAAATCATTGTACAATCATATATGTGAGTTTTTTAAATATTTAGAATAGATAGGGATGCAGTGCCTTTGAAAAAATTACCTGGCTTAACTTCAGCTTGATTGTTGGAAACAGCAGTTACAGAGAACAGGCTGGAAAAATATGCAGATCTGCAGAGAGCGACAGTAAAGAACGTTGAGTAAAAGCTCCTGCTATACCTGTGTGGTTGCTTAGAATGGAATGCTGTGGAAGCTGGTTGCCATGGTAACCAATAATCTTTTTCCTGAATGGGAGAACAGGACAACCATGAGGAAAATGTTTTAAATGAGCTACCTTATTCTGTGATTCTTCTGGTGCTAGCTAGGAGAAAAACAACACCCAAGGTATTTAGGCTAGCCATGCTTATAAAAGGAAGTTGCCTTCTTCACAAATAGACAAGGCTGAGGCAGAAATTGGGGGCTATTTCAAAGGGAGATAAGGGCTTCAGATGACAATTGGAAAAGTCTCTGAAGCAGAACATAATTGGTAAAGACTCTGACATGACTAAAGAGGGCAGAAGCAATACCTAGAAACGGTGCTAAGGTTCTCCCAAGCATAAGGTCAGACATAATTAAAGATTCTTTTTTTTTTTAAGATTTCTTTAAAAAATTTATTTATTTGAGAGAGAGAAAGAGCGCAAGCGCAAGCAGGAGGCAGAGGCAGAGGGAGAAGCAGACCCCCCGCTGAGCAGGGAGCCTGACACGGGACTTGATCCTGGGACCCTGGGATCACGACCTGAGCTGAAGGCAAACGCTTAACTGACTGAGCCACCCAGGCGTCCCAGATTCTTAACATTTGGGATTTTTAGCAAAGATGTTTCATGAGTTATTTGTAAGACCTTTCATTTCTTTTAACCTGGCTCTAAATAGTAATTTCTCTAAATATTAGAAAGGAAATGGTAAATATATTTATAGTCATATTATTTTAATAAAAATTATATTCACCTATACATAATAAATAAGTATATAGATACAAATATAGGTATAAATATAGATAGATCTGTATCATATGCCTGCATTGACTTGGTTATCTGCTAAAATGTCTTAACCTTCAAATAAATCCAAACTCCACGCCTTGACCTAAGAGACATTGCATGACGGGCTTCTGCCCATCTTTCTTACTTTGGTTACCTTACCTCCCCATACCTCCATTGCTAATGTGTATGAGTTGGTATATTAACTGCAAGAAACAAAAGCCCCACCTAATGGTGACCTAAGCTATAAAATTGTTTTAATTACTTAAGAAGTCTGAAGGTAGGTGGTCCTACAGTTGGTTTGGAAAATCCAAAGTATCATTAGGATCCAGGCTCTTTCCAGCCTTTCGCTTTGCCATCTTAATCTGTTGTCTTTTAAACCTGGTTTGTTGTCTCATTGTTGTTAGACTGTTGCATTTCTAGGTATCACATTCTCACAAAGAGCCTTTCAAAGCAAGAAGAGAAGAAAGAGACTGAGGAACTTTCTCCTTTATGCCTGTATCTTACCAGGGAGAAAAACTCTCAAGAAGCCCCACAGGGCGCCTGGGTGGCTCAGATGGTTAAGCGTCTGCCTTCGGCTCAGGTTATGATCCCGGGGTCCTGGGATCGAGTCCCGCATCGGGCTCCCTGCTAGGCGGGGAGCCTGCTTCTCCCTCTGCCTCTGCCTCTCTCTCTCTCTCTCTCTCTCTGACTCTCATGAATAAATAAATAAAAAAAACATAAAAAAAAAAAGAAGCCCCACAAAATTCTGTCTCATGTCTCATTGGCCAGAACTGAGTTATATGTCTATGTCTAAATCAACCACTGACAGTTTGGAACAGGATTTTCATGATTCGCTTAGACAAGTGGTGGTTCATCCCTTGAGTTGCATATTGTGTCTGAACCAAATTAGAGCTCCCCAACAAGGAAGAAGAGGGAATGGCTATTGGGCAAGCAGACCACATGTATTTGCCACACATCCTAAAGTCACTCTGGTATTCCTGCTGCTCTTCAAATATGACAAGACCATTTCAAATGCAAAGCCTTTGCCACCTGGAACACATATGCCCAAGATCTTCACACTCCTCCTCATCATTCAATTCTAAGCTCAAATTGCATCTCTTGAGAGGCACCTCCTCAACACTCATTATAAAATATCAGAATATGCATAGCCGCTCACCCTCCACTTGATTTACTTTATTTTCTTCACAGTATATTCAACACTGTCTAAAATAATATTACATATTTATTAATTTTCTTACAGACTATAAACCCATGAAGAGCAACTGTATCTGTAATCTTGTCTACTTTTCCATCTACAATAGCAAGACAATGTCTAGCACATACTAGGAACTCAATAAACATTTATTGAATAAATGAATTGCTGGACTTTCAGTTATCCTTTAGGTAGAAATTACCTTATTAGTCAGCGTGCTTGACCGGTTAGCTGGAGTGAACCACAGAACCTGCTCTAACCAGAACAAAGAGATTTACTGGAGTGGTTATATGTAACTCACAGAATCACTGGGGGAGGCTGGGGAATCTCTCTAGGCTGAGCTCCCAGGAACAAGAACTGGCAGGAAACAGAACATTCAAATTACGTATTTTGAGGAATATGATACTACTCTTTACAAAGGTGAGGCAAGGTATAGGAAAACCATAAGAGAGAGGGCAATATCTGGCTTAGCAGGGCAGATTACCCCTCTGTGCTCGAAAGGACAAGAGGAGGGGGCAATGGCTTGAACCTGAAGGCAGAGAAGATCGAGGGGAGAGGAACTATGTCCTTTGCCTAAAGGTCACAGCCAGCCCACAGAGACTCCACAAGAAGGGAGCCCAAATAAATAAATAAAATACCTCAACTTCACTCTCCTCCCCACCCGACCCGTCATCTCCTCCTGGCGCTGTTCTATTCCTGACACATAGGAAGCTTGAAGAGGGCACAGGAGCCAGTGATACAGTCCATTCGGATTGTCCCCCTGAGGCAAAAAGCAGGGGGAAGGAAGGGTGCAGGGTGGGTCTGATGGGGCAAACAGAAAATATCCAGCCCAAATCATATTTCATTTATCAGCTATTAGATTAGCACTTATTTTAAAGTTTGGCATATAGAAAAACAAACATTACCACACACTCTTAGTAGGCATGTAAATTGGTGTACCCTTGAAGACATACACAAATCTTGACACAGCAGTTCTACTATAAGAAATTTATCCTACAGATAGGCTTTCTCAAATACTCAAAGACACGCAAAGCTTTTCTTTTTTGTATTGCTATGAAATTTAAAAAAAAAAAAGACGAAAGAACCTCTATGTCCATCAATAGGGGACTGGTAAATAACTGACCATTTTATTATTTGGCATGACCATATAATAAAGTATCAGGCAGTCATTACAAAGAAGGAGGTAGATCCATAGTGCTGATATGGAAAGATGCCTAATACAGAAAAAGAATTCTGGATGAATAAAGTAAATTAAATTGTGGTTACCTTTAAGGAGTGGGATTGTAAATGTGACAGAGAGGGGGATTTTTTTTTATTCCTTTATACCATTTGTATTATTTGCATGGTTTTTTTTTACCTTATACACATATTATTTTCATAACACAAAACCAAATCAAATTATTTAAAAATACTGTTTAGGGGCGCCTGGGTGGCTCAGTTGGTTAAGCAACTGCCTTCGGCTCAGGTCATGATCCTGGAGTCCCGGGATCGAGTCCCGCATCGGGCTCCCTGCTCGGCGGGGGGTCTGCTTCTCCCTCTGACCCTCCCCCTTCTCATGTGCTCTCTCTCATTCTCTCTCTCTCAAATAAACAAAATCTTTAAAAAATAAATAAATAAACATAAAAATACTGTTTAAAACACACAAATACATTTAAAATTCCATCGCAGGAGGACAGAATAAGGCACCAACATACATTTCATTTTCCTATCTCCTTCAACTCCTTTTATAAAGAAGACAATTCACGGTTAAAAACACATTTATAAAAAGAGTAGAAATTAAAATAAGGTATTTTATTGGAAATAGTCATTCCATTGTACTCTCCACTGATGCAAATGCATGCAGATATTCTATTTTAATAAAGATGCTGATGAGATAGCAAGATAACCAAGATGGTGAGAACCAAGACAAAGCCATGTGAGTTGTTGGTGAAGGTAGATGTTTAATTTGCTGATGACAAAACCCAGGGGAGACACACTGGCTGACTTCATAGCATGTCTATCACAAAGAACGGGTATCAGCTATGTGAATATGTGCTCTGTAAGGTAGTAAAGGATCGACAGTAAAAATAGTGAAAGGCAGGTTTAAGCTCAAGAATGCAAAAACATTCAGATCTGTATGAATAGAATTGGTTGCCCTGACAGTCATTGGCCTAGCTCTTCCTCCCTGTATTTTGAAGCAGACACTAGCTGTATGATCATTTGTTGGGATGATATAGAAAAGATGCTTGTATCAGGTGAGAGGTTGCATATAACACCCCCAAAGCCATTTTTTATTCAAAGATTTTATGACTGCTCAAGTCTGAGCTCACATCAAAGTAGTCCTTCACCGTTAGCTTCTCTACACTGTCTCCTTTAAAAAACACATCCTCGGGCGCCTGGGTGGCTCAGTCGGTTAAGCGACTGCCCTCGGCTCAGGTCATGATCCCAGGGTCCTGGGATCGAGCCCCGCATCGGGCTCCCTGCTCTGCGGGGAGCCTGCTTCTCCCTCTCCCACTCCCCCCGCTTGTGTTCCCTCTCTCGCTGTGTCTCTCTCTGTCAAATAAATAAATAAAATCTTTAAAAAATAAAAATAAAAAATAAAAAACACATCCTCTCCTCTGATGTCATTCGTTGCCACTGCACAGTTGCCTTTCTCCTCTTTCCTTCATCTAGCCTACTGAATAACTCCATTTGAGTGTTCTTATAAATCAAAATGGCTAAAACAAATTAAACACCTTAATCACCCATAATTGTCCTCTTGCAGATTTTCTTATTTCTGTGCATGACAGGTCAAGCAGGCTAATAGATTTGACTGGTAAAAACAAAACAAGATAAAACTAAAATAAATAAATGAATAAAAAACAAAAAACCCCATAAGGTTTTTAAAATTCAGACAGCTTATTACTTCCATAGATAACAAAAGCAAGAGGGACACCTGGGTGGCTCAGTCGTTAACCGGCTGTCTTCAGCTCAGGTAATGATCCCAGGACCCTGAGATCGAGTCCCGTGTAGGGCTCGTTGCTCAGCAGGGAGTCTGCTTCTCCCTCTGCCTGCCACTCCCCCTGCTTGTGCGCGTGCTCTCTTTCTCTCTCTCTCAAATAAATAAATAATAAAATCTTAAAAAAAAAAACATATCCCTTCTTATGTAGGTTGGCTAATAATCTTCTGGTCTAGGTCTTTTCTTTAAAAAAAAAAAAAAAAGATAACAAAAGCAAGAACAGCAAAGGGGCCAGCTCCCCATGTCCCTTTTCCCACAGAATAGCACAGAAACAAAAGGGGCTAGATGACAAAGCAACAGGAGAAATGGAGTACCCTGTTGCTGATGAGCTGACTAGCTGCAGCCTTGCAGTTGTATGCTAAGGGGGTGGGGATGTGGTATAGTAAAGAATGGGACTGATGGCATCTGGGAGTTAACCTCTAAATCCTTGAAATCTAAGAGATAAGAACGTCTTTGTTATGTATGGTGGGCACCTTGGATCAGACCTAAGTTTATGCTATTTAGAAAACTCAGGCTGGGGGCTGGCCAGCCAGAAAGACCAACCATGTGATTAGAGAGTTGGGGCTTTGAGCTAGGTGATATCAGCCAAACCTCTAGGAAGGAGAAAGGGACTAGGGACTAAGTTCAATCATTTGGCTGATGATTCAGTCAATCATGCCTACTTAAAGAAACCTCAATAAAAACTCTGAACACAGAAGCTCAGGTGAGCTTCCCTGGTTGGTAATTATACATTGATGTGAGGGGCAGTTATACATCCTGAGGACCTGAAAGTTCCATATTTAGGACCCTTCTAGAACTTGCCCCGTGGGTCTCTTCAGATGGCTGGTCCTGCTTTGTATGCTTTATAATAAAACTACAATCATAAGTGTAGTGCTTTCCTGAGTCCTCTTGTGTTGTTCTAGCGAATTATCAAATTTGAGGGGATAGTGGGAACTCCTGAATTTGTGGCTAGTTGGTCAGAAGTTGGGGCGAGGGTCTGGGAGCTATCAGCTGGTGTCCGAAATGAGGGTAGCCTTGCATGTGTGTGTGTGGGTGGGGGAGGAGGGTTGGGGCTGCGCCTGCTGTGAAATTTGACCTAACTCCAGGTAGTTAGCATCATAATTGCATTGCAGAGGAGAAGGCAGAAAACCTCATGCCTTCTTAGAACCTAGGAGATGGTGAGAAACAGTCTCATGTACTCTCCTGGAAAGATATGGAGACCAATGAGAAATGGCCTTGAGGAAGTTTCTCACAAGCTTCACGTGGGCTCATGTTCCAAGAGGATCACAGGACATTCTGCCAAAACTTAGGTCAACTGCAGTTAAGCTTTGCATCAAAAAGGGCCTGGAAATACACTTACAAAATGATGGCAGTTGTTGTCCTTGACTCATGGAATCAGAGGACTTTTGGCTTTCTTCTTGAAGGCTTTCCTCATTATACTTTATAGAGGCAATTTAGGGAGTGGTTAATTGAGCTCTGGGGACATCCTGCCTGGGTTTGGATCTCACCTCTGTCATTTAATAACTATGTGTCCTTGACAGTGATCCATTAACCTGTCCTTCAAAGTCTCAGCCAGGTCCAGATCCTCCTACATCCACATTCACACCCCTGCCTTCACCTTTGTTTATCTAAAAAAAACATCATGTTGAGCTATCTTTTCTTTTCTGAAATGAAGATACAATTTCATGGCAGGCCCTAATTCTTCATCTTTATTTTCCTATTAAAACAAACAACTCAATGAATAAATAAAAACCATGCTAGTTCGGCTTAACAGTTTTCCAGGTAAACCAAGACTTCAAGCAAATTAGCCTCTTTTTTTTTTTAAAGATTTTATTTATTTATTTGACAGAGAGAGACACACAGCGAGAGAGGGAACACAAGCAGGGGGAGCGGGAGAGGGAGAAGCAGGCTTCCCGCAGAGCAGGGAGCCCGATGCGGGGCTGGATCCCAGGACCCTGGGATCATGACCTGAGCCAAAGGCAGACACTTAACGACTAAGCCACCCAGGTGCCCCACAGATTAGCCTCTTGAAGACTGGGTTTTCTCGCTTGTAAAATGGAAATAATAAATGATCGTCCCTACTGTATAGAGTTCTTATAAGGATTAAATGAGTTAATATAAATAAAACCCTTAGAACAATGCCTGGCACAGAGAAGGCGCCCAACAAATGTTACCTATTTTTTTACTTACATGTGTTTTTCGCTTTGTTTATAGTGACCACATATTATCTTTCTAAACAGAAAAAAATAAAATTGAAACATGCAAAAATTCAAATTTTCTACTATATAAAAATCACATTAATTTATTTTTTTCAATTTTCAACTAGACGAGTGGGCCAAATTTTTGCTTATAATCATAATGTCTCATAGTCACCATTTAAAGAAATGGGATAACTTTAGAAAAAGTATTTGAAAGCTTCAGTGAATATTTTAGATGAATATATACACACATAATATATATATACTTAAAATGTATATATATATAATTTTAAATTACTTGAAATTCTTCAACCACTCTCCAAATTAAGCCACAGTTAAATTTTGATCTCATATTTATTTAAGGGAAGTACATGAAAATGTTCATCATGTTTTTTATCTGTGTATAATGGAATTTTGGATTTTTTTTCTTTATACCTTTATACATATTCTCAATCCTTCCAAGTCATCATGTCTTACTTTTTGTAATTAGAAAAAATGTTATATCTAAAGATAAAATTATTCTTATCAGAATTCTTTTGCACTGTATAAGAAGGAAGTAGAAACAGAAAAACATTTGAGACTCCAGTGACATGAGAGATTGCTTTTGAAACATTCTGAAATTATATTTTTATTGGTTTTAACAAGATTTACAACCTACTCAAAAATGCAATAGAGTGGGCACCACAAAACAAATTTGTTTGAAAGCACTAGAACCAGCACATGAATAGTCATGACATTCAGCAATATGTCCCTGTTGAAATAGTTTTTATAATCTATGATGGTGGATGTTCTACTAACAGGGTAAGCTGCATGTAGAATAAAATGGAAAGATTCTTAACGTAGAGATTAAAGATGATTAAAGGTTAAAGGTGAGAAAGTATTTTCATGAAACTTCCTTTTGTTATGTTAATATAAATTACAATCAAATACAAACATGAGCTTTGAAGATCTCAGTAAGTTCTTATATATTTAGGGATATTGAGAACAGTTAGACTTTGGGTTAGACCTTGGGTTTTCAGTTCTCTTGGTCCGGCCAAGTGGCACTGGATACATTATTTAATATCTCTGACCCTCAGTTTCCCAGTCTCCAAAAGGTGAATAGTAATAGCACTTGAAGGGCTTGCTGTGATAATTAAATGAAGTATAAAATACAGGTACATCGCAAATGCTTAGTCAATGTGCTCTTTATATATGAAAGGCAACTGTCAGTTTTTGTTTCTTTTACTGATGTGAAAATTAATTGCATTCTTCCTACTCCTTTTATGATCAATTGTTTAAAAGGAACTATATACATGGAAAAGAAACATTAGAATATATAAGAATTAGAGAAACTGACTCCAAAGTTGTTTCCAAAATGCATCCTCCTTTATTTTTTTAAAGATTTTATTTATTTATTTGACAGAGAGAGAGAAAGTGATAGGGAGAGCAGGAACACAAGCAGGGGGAGTGGGAGAGGGAGAAGCAGGCTTCCCACCAAGCAGGGAGCCAGATGCCGGGCTGGGTCCCAGGACCCTGGGATCATGACCTGAGCCGAAGGCAGACGCTTAACGACTGAGCCACCCAGGCGCCCCTGCATCCTCCTTTATTTATTTATTTATTTTTAAAGATTTTATTTATTTATTTAATTGACAGGGAGAGAGAGAGAGAGACAGCGTGAGAGGGAACACAAGCAGGGGAAGTGGGAGAGGAAGAAGCAGGCTTCCGGTTGAGCAGGGAGCCCGATGCGGGGCTCGATCCTAGAACCCTGGGATCATGACCTGAGCTGAAGGCAGTCGCTTAACCAACTGAGCCACCCAGGCGCCCCCCTGCATCCTCCTTTAAAGCAGAGTTTTATACAGAGGCATACCAACCCTCTGATCTTATCAAATATAAAAGGGAAGCAAACTGGGGCACCTGGGTGGCTCAGTCAGTTGAGTGTCTGCCTTCGGCTCAGGTCATGATCCCAGGG